>NC_089751.1:3229179-3249179 GCF_040412425.1 Macrobrachium rosenbergii
TTAGGTGAAAAATCAATCCTATAAAATTTCATTATAATTTTTGTCTTAATTTTTTTTTGTCAAATAAATTGACTACGTAGGATTTGCAAGATCAGTTAGGTATGCTCTACCTACAGTACATCTTGTCCACTGTATTTCATTTTGTATTTTCCCGTTAGTTCTTCATTGGGAGAGTCGGTAGAGTTGTGGGCTAGCACTCGCTAGGTCCGAGTTCGAGTCTCCGGCCGGCTAATGAAGAATTAGAGGAATTTATTTCTGGTGATGGAAATTCATTTCTCGCTATAATGTGGTTCGGATTCCACAATAAGCTGTAGGTCCCGTTGCTAAGTAACCAAGTGGTTCTTAGCCACGTTAAATAAGTCTAATCCTTCGGGCCAGCCCTAGGAGAGCTGTTAATCAGCTCAGTGGTCTGGTAAAACTAAGGTATATACTTTTTTCTTGCTAAAGTTTCCCCCTCTAGACTATACAACTTCTCTTAGCTACCTTCTAGACTTTTCGGAAATCCAGAATGGAACAGTGAATGTAGCCAGCAGAGTAGGCAGCTCTGCAATAGTGAAAACAGGACCTTTTCTGGGTGTCACCTCCATAGCCCACAGCACAGTAATAACGTTTTACCTGTGCAATTTCCAGTTTTGTTAATGTTTTATATCCTTTACCCGGGCGTAATTTTAGTAGCGCTATAAAAATGTATCATCTAGTGTTTGCAAAAAGTAACCTGGCTGATAGAACTTCACATCTCCTCTAAGGTAACTATATCAATGACAAACTCCTTATTCTAGTGTTCTATCACTTCAGACATTTTTTCTCTTCGTTTCGATTGCATGTCAATTCTTCTCTTGGAGAGAATTCCAGTCAGTGCATCTTTAGCAAATACCTTTGCAGTAGGAAACTTTCCCTATCTTACTCAGTAGCTGAGAACCCAGTTAGTGACTGTTTCTCGCCTAGCAAGGCGTTGATATCCTTGATCTTTGCAGGCGAGTGAGGTCGCACTGCCACCGCCAGAGACATTTTATCCTTGTTGGTGTAAAACGGCTGATAGCTTTCCTTGGTGCTACGAACTTTGGTGCTCGGATGCTGAAGAAAATCCACAATCCTATAGATAAACATCTCCTGCGAACAAAGCCACATATCTTGAAACTAATTTGACCTAACGTTCGTGCATTTGGTATTCATTTTACATATGTTGGATATATCCAAGTTTCCCAGTAGCCATTATCCTTTCAAAAAAAAAGCTATTCTATTTTTTAAAGAAATGATGAGTGTTCACGTCAGCTGCTTAACCAGTTTCCCCGGCAAATTACTACTCCTGTAAAAGTTGCTACGGGACCGCTATAGTATTGTTATATGTGTGAGAATATTTTGTTGTAATAAACTGATCAGAATTGTACAAAACTTCCGCATTTCGCATGCTTTACAACGGAAGAAGCAGGGAACGTCTGGGGTTGAAAAGGAAATTGAAATTTTAATCCGTGAAGTGTAGTCAGAATGCTTTTGAAAAGAATGAAGGAGTCGGAGTCAGTCAGAAGAATCTGGAAATCAGTGGAAAGATGACGAGAATCAAATGCAGCAGGAACACTATAATGATACAGAAGTTCCCGTAATGAAGGTCCCAAAAAATGAAACCCCCAAAATGTGTGCCTTGCAGATATAAAAATTTTTGCTTGTCCTGAAATATATTATTGGTGATGTTTCAACGCCTCTCTCTCTCTCTCTCTCTCTCTCTCTCTCTCTCTCTCTCTCTCTCTCTCTCTCTCTCTCTCTCTCTCTCTCTGCAGATGTATATTTTAATAAACAATTGAAGTGACAATAGAAATCCAGAGTATTTAGCAAATGCAAAACACCTTCAGAACATGTAATCAGAGATAAAACCAATTTTTTAATATATATGTATACGAGTATATATATATATGAATGAATTTTTATCACATCACCGTGATTCATATGCAAGCATTAAGCTACAAACGTCTCTCTTGTTGGCCGTGTGGTTAAAATCGCGTCATTGTAGTCCTGAGTTCTTGTCTTCTGTGGTTCGAGCCCACGAGACGAACCTATTATCAACTAAAAAATTCCCCTTCCGGTAACATATATGAAAATATATTATTTCCGAGGTAGAGCGAATTGGATATTAAAGGACGTTTGTAGTTTAATGTTTATATATATATATATATATATATATATATATATATATATATATATATATATATATATATATATATATATATATATATATATATATATATATATAAATGGGTTTATAATTGGCAGAGCAGCCCCTATGCATACACAATTAGCGTTATTACGCATACTCCGATTATTAATAGATTTGATCGGGGAAAGGGGGCTATAAAAATCAAATTAAACGGCCGAAATCAGGGATCAATCTGCCGTCAGTGTATTGTCCGAGAGAGACCGAGCCAGGATCAATTATTACCGTAGTTGTAATTCCATTTGGACAGATGTATTGAAACGGCTTCCATCCATTACTAACATTGTCAGGGCCATTCGCTCATCCATATACTGTGAAATTGTACACTTTCCTTTTTTCCCTACTTTTTTTTGCCCGCCCTTTTTCAGTTATTGTTTATTCTTTTGCTGGTCTCTGACTAACAAAAGTCACTGAAATCTGAGCCCAGTGTTTTTCTAGCGTTTTTATTTATTTATTTTTGCCGTGGCATTCACTAGAATTTGGACGATTTGTTTCTTTCCAATGCCTGTATTGTAGCGGGTTCTTTTTACTTTTATTTTGCTTTTAAGCGGCAAAATTGAATGTCAGGTTCTTTTCCGGCAAGTGGACATCTCTATGATCAAAGTATAGATTTATTATTTCATACGTATAAGGAAAGTTAAGTGAAATCAAACATGATGTAGAAAAGTGAGGGGATAGTCCAAGAATCCAGTCCATTTGGTATCAATCAAAGCCCAATTACTCCGCTGCGTCGGTGGAGTCTCATGGTTGAATGCTGAAATGAAGTTTGGTCAGATTCATCGGCCCGTTTTGGCTAATGTTGCGGAAAATATCGTGGATCCCCCATATCCAAATGACTCGTATTCGGACATTTACTTCACTGATGTACGTTTACAATGTACATCGCCCCAAGGACTTGATAATCCTTGGGTAGTTTGTATTTAATTGTAACAAATTACGGGATGAGGATTGTAGGCTGAAAGTAAACATGAATGTGAAATATACATCCTTCGTTATAAGAGTAGCACTTAATTAATAATAATAATAATAATAATAATAATAATAATAATAATAATAATAATCATTTAACCGTTATTATCTTCACTCACATAGGATACAGGACATCTTGTAATCTTAAACCTAGTTATAAGATAAATTTTGTGTTGAAAAATTGCCAGTACTGCCTTAAGGAGTGATTATGATCATTCTTATTTTCATACTGTAAACTTATTACGGTATGATGCAAGGTATGGATTCAGTTCTTATGGCATTTTGTTAGTTACGGTATTTCTTAATTTGGTAAATCACTGACACTGAAGATCACATGCACTTACTCCAAGTTAATGCTAATTTTTATTAGCGTTAAAGCATATTAATATTCATATGCGTATGATCTAATGATTTGTTTCATTTTAGTATTTGCTGAATCATTTGTGCCCTTTTGAGTCACGTTAGTGGACAAGAAGTTAATAACTGAAGCATTTTAATGTGAGAGAGATCTTGTCCTAATCTAAGATCATTTAACTTCTTCTGCAAGACATTCAAACATTTTCACCGAGTGAAATCGCGACATTATTTACGAAGCATACCAGTGTCTTCGTAAGGTAACAATACCAATCCTTAGTCCTTACCCTTCTTGCGGGAAACCAGGCCTTTGCCAATAAACATACTAAACTTAGGAGACATATTATCTTGACAGGCATTGCTAAACTTCAGTTTTTGTCTGATACTGACTAGTTTCTCAAATTTGACACTATCAGTTTTTTTTTTCTTTTTGAATGGGGCTATCTTAATTGCATATTTGGATGACATTTTACTTTGACTTATTTGCATTGTCTCTGATTATTTATTTTTTGCGTTGATATAAACGCTTAGAAACACCTGGTTTCCTTCCAAGTGAAATATTTAAATCCGGATGTGGGATAACAGTTTTCTCTTATAGCTATCCTTACCAGTTCTTTCGGGAACAAGCTGTTTCTCATACCAGCCAGCCGAACAAATAAATAATATTATATCTCCTACTCTTACTGTCAGTTTGCCCTTCAGCCCGTCAGTTACAGAGTATGGTATGCCTGTGCCCAACACGCACCTATTTTATTTACCGCACAGTTTAATTTATACCATTTCTAGATGCCAGCTTGTTTGATTTTAAACCTGCCACAAGCTCCTATAACCGAACATTTCAACATAATACCTTACGAATTGACAATCAGAATAGCCCTGAATTTATTTAAGAGAAGTACCTATATAAAATCTCCCGGAGGAGAAATTTCCTTTTCATGTTTTAAACATAACTGTACAGATTTTGTACTTGCAAATAAACATTTGTACATATTTTCGGGCTATACCCGGACTTACAATGCAGGGCAAAAATTTAGCCATTTTCAGGTACCTAAACCTAAATCTCAGATGGTTTTGGTGCTGAAATGTCAGCGTCAGATTAGGACAGTAATTATTCGTTAGTAGAATTAAACGTATTTCGGAGCTGTATTTTTTTTTAGAGGACCCTTGCCTCTTACGGCTCGCAAAGAATTATTTCTATTAGATGCCTTAATTCCTTAATTTCCCCGCCTGTTAGCCTTAGATGTATCATCACCTATATAGGGACCCATGCTCCCAGAGCTTAGCATATGCCAGGCCTAAACCTCGAACACCATGAGAGTAATACCGTAACATTGGCAAAGTATTATATATGTTACAGTAAGACTGTGAAACCAGGGAAATTTTCAGGGAATTCGTGAAATCACCAATTCCATGAGAGTATAATACATTGGCAAAGTATTGTATGTTATAGTAAGACTGTGAAACCAGGGAAATTTTCAGGGAATTCGTGAAATCACCAATTCACTTAGGGACATTTGATCCCCGAGGGGCTATTACTAAACACGTCAAAACACATTTGATCCCCGAGGGGCTAGTGCTAAACACGGTGAGATAGTATAGATGAATCACTGTTTTGCCGTGTGTAGTACTATCCCCTCGGGGATCAAATGTTCCTAAGTGTATTGGTGATTTCACGAATTCCCTGAAAATTTCAGGCATTTTGCGAAATCCTTGGTTTCGCAATCTTACTGTAACATATACACCATTTATGTAAGAAACGGTCTGAGAAGACTTACAAACGCCAGGTCTACAGATTATCATTAATTTTGGACACAACGCCACCAACGTCGCCGCTTAAAACCACAATACCGAAGACTAGTTCTAGGTTTTGAACATGGCAGACTATTCTCTGTATCCTGTTCCAATAGAAAGAAAACTTAACGGTCAAGAAACCTCCAAAAGATACAACTAATATATTATATTTACAGTACATAATGTGCGTGATGTTTGTGTTAGCTAGGTGAGATATCGTTGAAATCTGAATCTTTTGCAGCGGCATTTTGTGAATCTTGCTGTCAGTTATGTATGTGATATTGAAAATATCATCTTCAACAACTAGTTTATGTGATTGTAATTGTTGTTCAGGGGTTTCAGTAGTTACATGTATTACTGCTTTATAACAGCATAAATATTCTAATATTTGGTATTTCTGAATTCATTCGTGTCACTTTCTTCTTATTCTAAAGCACTGTAGTTCTCTCCCTTTATTCCGTTCCCTATCATAAGCTGAATTCTCCATTATTTATAGTTATTATTAACACACATTTAGGAAGACATTCTGTGAACAAGACCCTTTCTTTTCTCTGCTGTGTATTTATTAATCTCGCAAATCCACTTGTTCGTGATTGGCTTCGTAGCCCAGGTTGTCTGGATTACTTAGGGAATTAATCAGTTTAATGCCCAGCCTGGCGTAACGCTGTTATTCCCCTAACAGTCGAGGAGTCGCCGGCGTGCGCCAGGCACATTTGTTTGGGTAGGTATCAGCACGAGCAGGCCGTTTTCATTCTTTCCTTGTTCGTGAAGGTGGTGGATTTCCTGGTTTATCTTTGAGATGTGCTCGTAGTTCGTACTTGTTCGATATTTACAATTCCTTTCAGATGGCCTAGGGTTTCAGTCATCATCATCGTTGTTGTTGTTAAAATGTCTATCAGCTGTAAATCCACTTTGAATGGCTGACTACGTTATTGCATCATACATAAAATCGCCTTCTAACAGTACAAGTTGAGTTAGGTATACCTTAGTTTAACCCGACCACTGAGCTGATTAACAGCTGTCTTAGGGCTGGCCCGAAGGATTAGATTTATTTTACGTGGCTAAGAACCAGTTGGTTACTTAGCAACGGAACCTACAGCTTATTGTGGAATCCGAACCACATTATAGCGAGAAATGAATTTCTATCACCAGAAATTCCTCTAATTCTTCATTGGCCGGCCGGAGAATCGAACATGGGCCCAGCAGAGTGCTAGCCGAGAACGATACCAACCCACCCAATGAGGAACTTTCTAATAGTACAAAGCAGTTTTCAAACTATGTTAATTGATTAATTAAAAGCACCCAGATTTGGTTGTAAATCTCATAGAGATATAATGCGTATAAAATTAGTGGTGTATTAATGCTAGATTCTTTTTGAAATAACTAAGAAATAGACATTAATACCATTAAAACAGTTTTGAGTTGAGGAAACGATCGTAGCTTTTATTTCAACGATAAATTTAAGGGAAAATTTGCTGCATTTAACAAAGCAAGAATGGTCAAAAAATGAAAAAGAAACCTAAGGCTGAGTCAAGGTTGTAAAATGTAAAATGCAAAAATTGAATAGGCACTCCGAAAAAATAATTAAATAATGCCAGAGAGAGAGAGAGAATAATCTTCTCCTGCTCGGATAAATTTCTTCTAGAGAGAGAGAGAGAGAGAGAGAGAGAGAGAGAGAGAGAGAGAGAGAGAGAGAGAGAGAGAGAGAGATAATATACTTTTGATGCAAGTGGATAAAGGCGTTGCGTCTCAAATGACCAGAAATGAGAAGGCAATTACTGGTTCAGAAACAGGAGACGGGCGCTTCATTTCTCAGATCTTTGTGGAAGGCGAAGATTAGAACAGAGAATTCACGTTGGCTTTTGCATTTTGCCGTGATGACGCTTCTGAGAGAATCGCAGTGCAGTCATTAAGCGAAAGCTTGTTCATAATTTATCCGATGTAATTTCCCGTTAAATGAAATGAGGATGAGAATGGCGCGTTTCATTATTTCTATGTTATATTATGGAGCCTGTTTAAATGTCAGCCAGAATATTTGCATGCAATTTCCGTAATGGATACGATTGCAATTAAAGTGCCTGGATGACCATTTATACATGGAGATATACATAATACGCTCAAATGTGTGAACATACAGGGTAAACGTGTAAATGTATGATAGTGTTTATGCTTGCAAGTGCTTGTTCTTGCTTGCAAGTGAGTAGACCAGAGGGACTCCCATTAACTTTGAATGGTTGATACCAAATGAGTGAAGTGTTATGGCTGCATAAAGCTTAGAGAAATTACTGTTTATCATTACCACTCCCCGACGACCCCCAGATGTTTCAGACCGATTTGAAAAGTTACCAAATAGAGTTCGCCATCATCGTTCAGGCCTTCCGTTATCAAGCAATTGCGTATTTTATAGTCACTGCATGATACCATTGAACTGAGAGATTTTATTGCATATGAGCTTCATTTATGAAACTGCACCATAAACCATTATATTATTAAGGTCGTTGCTATCCGTTCAGCTGCTGGGTACAAAGGCATACGCACTCCTTTGCTGACTGTTTGTAGATCACGAATTTTGGATAACATTATTGGCTTCATTTCAGTAAAAATATGAAAAAGATAACATCATGAAGCGTTACGAAAGGATACGTTATTTTTCTCAGCCTCTGTCAACGACTTAATTTGCACAGAAAAGAATACAGATACTGCTTAGTACTAAAACTCTAAGGTATTTGTGTTCCTTGTTTCACGGCTTTATGGTGCGTTGGCCAAGTTGCGACAATTTCTTTAATTTAAAACTCATATCTCTGTCTTTCTAAGTATGTATGTACGAATGTCTATATAATACACACACACATACATATGTGTGTGTTTAGCATCTTATGACAATAAAGTAATAATTACCCCACTGAAATTTTTATATAAAAAAGTCTTCGCTTTGTTCTCTACAATTTTTAATTTTGCTTCACATTTGCTGCATTGGCTACCAATGATGTATTCTTTAGGGTTGGTCGGTATCGTTATTAGCTTTAGGTTCATCGACATTTCAAATGAAGTCTGCATCATTTCATAATATCTGTATTAACGGAATCTGTTGATAGTATGTTGTTATTAATATTTTAGTATATTCTATTTTCAGTAGCAGTGACGGTCCTCATTGAACGTGTCTGTATGCATGACGTGCACGAACTAATGACGCCGAATAGCTCAGTAATGAAGTACTGAAATCGGAAAATTAAAAGAACAGCCAGGTGGAGAGACGTTAGATATTCCTGCTATTGTTATTATTATTTATGCTATCGTATTCATATAGATAAAGCGTGTTCATCATTAGGCATGAGTTAAACGAAAGTCGTAAATTACTATTTTGTCAAAATGTCAAGTGTTTACATTTAATAAATTCCCAATCCTGTGATGGCTTAATATTGTCATTGTATCATTTTATTTATGAGGAGGCGATTATATTTAACCCTCCTAGTCACTGCTAGCAAATACTTTGAAATCATGCTTCATCACGCTCGCTAAGTATCGCGGATCCGTAGGCACGCCTGGGACCAGATGCAAATCAAATTTTATTTAACCGTCACTATTTTTAAATGTGTCCCCTTTCCATCACTTGTCCCTCATCTCTGATCCGCCCTCACAACACCCCCACCTCCCCCCCCCTTTTTTTTTACTTCAAAGAGAATCCGGTCCTTGAATCCCTTAGTCCCTGCGGATTTATGCTAAATCCTTGACAAATTCACAGAGTCAGTGACGGATTAAGTTTAAATTATGTTTGTCCAACACATCTGATAAGAGGAAACGAGAGGAATGCGAAATGAGAAAGAAATTTGTTTAGACTTCAATCGGACAAAAATATAATTGGCAAGATTTTTCGAAATTTGTTTAGACTTCATTCGGACAAAAATATAACTGGCAAGATTTTTCGAGCACAGGAAAGCACAAGTTCCAGGCCATTTAGATTTATCTATACAGCGCAGAATACGGATTCGGGTAGATGTATCCTGAGCACACGTAGAAATTTATAACACACGACCGTTGTATGTAATCTGTGATGAAAACGAATATGGTTAGGCTTACTCTAAAACTTGATACCCAGCTATTTACACATTTTGTCCAGAGGAATAATCCAACTCCTGTGGTTGACAGATTAATCCTAAAAGTAACTACAAACCGTACTCGGTATCAGATGGAACACAATGTCGGCCATAACAAAATAGGAATTATTTTTTTTCTTTTATCTTGGTACCCCTCACATCGGCAGTTATGGCAGGCAGTGAACGACGAGAGGCAGGAAAATATTTTCCTATCACAGATACATGCAGGAAAGAGAGAAAGAGAATCAGACAAAATAGACAGATTATTATTATTAGTATTACAAGGGAGAAAATATTATCGAGTCACAGTGCGTTGGCAAAAAAAGTTCAGTATACCTTAGTGTAACCAGACCACTGAGCTGATTAACAGCTCTCCTATAGGGCTGGCCCGAAGGATTAGACTTATTTTACGTGGCTAAGAACCTAGGCTATAGGTTACCTATCAACGGGACCTACAGCGTATTGTGGAGTCCGGGAAATGAATTCCTATCGCCAGAAATAAATTCCTCTCATTCTTCATTGGCCGGTCGGAGACTCGAACGCGGGCTCAAGTGCTAGCCGAGAACGGTACCGATCCGTCCAACGAGAAACTGGTGCGTTGGCAAGAAAGTGAGAAACAGAGATGAGCTTAACAACAAGCGTGAGAGAAGATTTTCACAATACACTTATATTAGGCTTTTTTTCTTTTACTTTATTATGAATAACAAAACAACTGGTATTTTCATCAAGTAAAGTTGTTATGAAATCATTAACAAAAAGCATTCCGCTGTTTACATACTATACAGTAGATATAAACAATCTACAAATATAACTGAATAAAACGAAATTTGCACTAATACTAGAACAAATATGAGAATGTTCGACGAGCGTGGTATTAAAATTGTGCATTAATCTGTTCGACCAATATTAACGATAGAGAACAAGGAATGTTCGTCAAGAGGTGAGAGAGAGAATATTATCCATTTACTAACCAAAGCCATGTTATCTAGACAGAGAGAGAGAGAGAGAGAGAGAGAGAGAGAGAGAGAGAGAGGAATGCGAGTGTTAACCTAGCATTGTAGCCATCTCGTTTAGCATCTGCTGTACATGGGGTCTGTTCAGGGAATTAGGTATGCCAACCTATCAGCGCTTGCCTTGACGTCGAGTTCAAGCTCATCTTCCTTGGGTTGTATGTGAAGAAAATTGCCCCGAATGGCCATCAGCTGATGCTGTCAGTTCTAAAAGCCCGAAAATGAGAGTCGCTCCTGCTGGCGCTGACTCTGTAGAATCTGAGGCAGGGGATTTGCCTTTTAATTGGTCTCCGGTTGATCGAATTGGACGTCCAGTTCCTGACAGGGGGATACAATTGGAATCCCGGACATGCAAAGAAGCCGAGACTGGAGCTTTCCGCTAAATCCGGACAAGGTCTTTAAGGCGACAAGGTTGAAATAGCATGCGTGTGTAGGTGGCTGGTAAGTAGCGTCTCGACTTCAGTGCGCATCGCTCAGATTGTGTGGGTTACGACTCGAAAGGTATGTATTTAACAGTGGATTGGCTTACGAGTTACATTCTTGCTGCAAAGATTGTAATCAACGCTATGAACTAGCGGAGGAGTTATTAACAATGATTTTCATTGCAGGACTCTCTCTCTCTCTCTCTCTCTGTATATATATATATATATATATATATATATATATATATATATATATATATATATATATATGTGTGTGTGTGTGTGTGTGTGTGTGTGTGTGTGTGTGTGTCTCTTTCTGGTTAATTCCTGACTTTTTTATTTTGGTCTAATGTAGGGATGATAATCTCGATTTAAAGGAGGAAAAAAACGAGGGCCAAAAACATAATTTTATTAAGGCCTTAATTTTTTTTCTCTCTCCATGTGTGTGTGTCATATGCAAATACATAATTTGAAAAATGACTGGTGTGGTTGTTGTGATGTTCAGCCCTTCAGTGGAAAATAGATACAGTGAACACAGTAATTTGTACTTTTCTTTATAATAGTTGAGTGTACTCTTTACGAAAGTTTATATATATATATATATATATATATATATATATACACACATATATATACATATATATGTGTTTATTTATTTGTACACACACATATATATATATATATATATATATGTATACATATATGTATATAATATATATATACATATATGTATACATATATGTGTATAATATACATATATATACATATATGTGTGTTTATTTATTTGTACACATATGTATACATGCAGTATATGTATATAATATACATACATACATATATATATTTATATATATATAAAAACACAAGGGTATCAGAATCGTGTGATGCACATGTAGTCACAGTTATATTAATATGTGTAGTATCCTTGACGTTACGTTTGCAGACTCGGTTGCAAGTGGCGCTCAGGACAAGCTCATTCATCGCAGTGGTGTGAGCCGGTAGCCTTTTCAAGTTACGTGGGCCATCCGCGTAACGTAGTGTATGTAATGTTCTGAGGCGCTTCACTTGACACGAGAAATTTCATCGGAATTATGGTCACCAATGAATGAAAATCGCCTACAACCGAAATTCTGGTTAATATCATTTCCTGCGCATACTTAATTAGCTCGAGTGCAACTCTAGAGAGAGAGAGAGAGAGAGAGAGAGAGAGAGAGAGAGAGAGAGAGGCCGGGGCTTGTGTGAAGGGGTGGGTTGGAGGGTGGCTCTCCAGGCAGGGTGTTGGGGCTGGGTATCATTTAGCGACTTCATTAACAGGTCGGCCATAGCCGAAGCGAGGGACATTAGGGTCCTTTGTGTGCGCTCCATTCCGTTAATTATTCGCCTCACACTTACACAAACAATATGGGGGGGTCATTTTTCTCTACTTTGATTTGATAGCTGGTTGCTTTGGCAATGGCTTTCGTGCTTGGTGGCTCACTTTTCTGCCCTTCCCATTGCTGGTAATCCTTCTCCCAGTATGTTTCGTCTTTCCTGGAAATCTGAGTTTTTCTTTGTGATTTTATGCGCTTAGAATAATTACTCTGAGGTATATAGGGGATGTTGTTCATTAAGCCAAATCCGCTTTTCTTAAACATCGAAACAGGGAAGTTTCTTTAACGGTGATTTCGTTTTAAATTTTTCTGTTAATGAAAGCTGCTTTTAGCTGACACTTGAAGAACGAGTATTTACGAGTATTGATTTTGTTCATCGACATAGGCTTCCGTTACCTTTGGATTCATTCCCTTCCTCCGTTTTCCTCGGTGTTATTCATTTAACTGATGAGAAGCGCTGTCCTCCTTCGTGGTCAGGCCTCACCTTCTCTCCTTCATGCTTCTCCTCTGCCTTCCTGCACCCAAATTATTACATGGACATTTATCTAACCTAACCTAACCTAACGTAACCTAACCTTACAGGGCAAAAAACCGGGGCTGGTGCAATACTATAATATACATCTCGGGAATTTGCCTCCCGGTTACATCGTGAGAACTTTTTTTTTTTTTTTTGTCCTCTTTCTCGCCATGTAGGATGTTTTTTGTAATTTTCGTATGTTTTTCTTGTGTTTACTGAGTCTCATAGACACTGAATATTTTTAGTCCTGATGAGAATCGTATTAAAGAGAATACCGGAACGATAAATAAATATTTTATAGTTCATATGACGTCTTCTTAACCAATACGTCTTGCAGGAGTGAAATACTGTATTTGGTAAACTATGAATACGTGTATTTGCTTTGATGAAGCTCAAATGAAAGGTCAGGCCGTGTGATGCGTGAGGAAAAATACCACTCATGGAAGGAATATCGTCGTAGTGTTGAAAGTCATCGTTAATGTCACTGGAAAGTCACTTTTCCCTCAGGGCGGAGTTGGTTTTCCGTTGCGCTGCAAAATGCTTTCCGGTGGTGAAATATTAAATTTTATTTGCAAGTTAATAACTGAATGTAATGATGAAACAGTGTGCGAAGGAAATACCATCTGGATATTGCGTAAATCACGATTGATCTTCACTTTATTTCAAGTTACATCTTACTTGTCCGTACGGCAAGGACC
This sequence comes from Macrobrachium rosenbergii, assembly GCF_040412425.1. Lineage (NCBI taxonomy): Eukaryota > Metazoa > Arthropoda > Malacostraca > Decapoda > Palaemonidae > Macrobrachium > Macrobrachium rosenbergii. The sequence continues at coordinate 3,242,611 of NC_089751.1, forward strand.
GCTAGTCGGTCTTTTGAAACCATGCCATAAAGTATAACAACCTAGATAATTGCGGTTCAAAAAAAAAAAAAAAAATCTTTTTGGAAGTTAAAAACCATAAAATATATATAAAAAAGATTATTTTTTAAGCTAGCAATCCCACACATCAGCCAAGCAATTTCACTTTATGATTTGGTCTAAGTAACTCCAAAACCGGGTGACGCTCATTTGGATTAGGGGGCATTCTACTAAGTGGGAAGATTTTGTTTATTCAAATCCACTTAATAACACTAATTCTTTAAGTGATTTCATTATGCACTTACAAATACTCCTAATGGAATTAAATACTTAATTAATGGCAGGAAATAGCTTTGCCCTCTAATTAGGAATCTTTTCCCCCTCGTTGTTTAGTGTGAATTTATATTATCATTTAATTATCTTTGAAATTCAGTTTGATGATCGTGTCTTTTCCATGCATCCATAATTCATTTCGGATTTTCTTTACCAACCCCATTATTGTATTCATTATTAATTCATATCGCGTCATGGTAATCATACATTTGTGTATATACTTTTTGAAGGATGTTTAAAACGTGGCCACATAATTATATGCAAAGCAGAGTAATTTGCATTTGCGATGTAGCGCATAATCATTGCGTATTCATACCTATCAACCTTGTCGTTATTTAAGTCCATGTGCATATGAAAACTGTACGATCTCTAATGACACCGACACGACCTTGGGTTGGCGACTGCAGTAAGCACGTCTGCCTAAGACACACTTGCGGGCATAAAAGTTTCCTAGGCACCTTGACCTCTTACGTATGCTTTACTTTCGTTCAGCTTCTATCGTTATGAGGCGTGTGTGACCAACGCTTGAAATAGCTTTGAAAAGGTTTATTTTTTTTGCTGTTTTATGTGGAAGTGCGTTTACATATCCAAGTTTGGTCGTCTTGGAAAGCCACTAGATGTCGTTTTTGGGGTCGTTCAAAGCGCCAGCCTACGTCGAGCTCTTTGGAGAAACTTCGTCTTTCTTGAAATGTTGGTTTTGTTCATTTTGCCGCCTCCATTTCTTGTTTTGAATCTCTCTCTCTCTCTCTCTCTCTCTCTCTCTCTCTCTCTCTCTCTCTCTCTCTCTCTCTCTCTCTCTCCCCGTCGTTAACATATACATATCTGCCATATTGCGGATAGTAGTTCCAGTCGCCGAATCTCTGTAAAGGGGATGTTAGCCATCTGGGTGGTTGCGTTACATTAAGCCTTATGTTCTCATTTCTAATATCCATTTAAGAGTTACACACGACTTTTCAACGGGTGATAAACCGAAGTTTTAAAAGGAACAGAATACGATTCGCATCCAAGTGAACAACATGATGTTTCTCGCTATGGAAAATGATCGACTTCGCTCGAACTGACCCCTGCTTGAGGCTTTGTGACACCCTGGCGTCTTTGGGACCGCACCCTGACACTTCTGCAAGACGTTTTCATAATAACCGAAGAGCGGAATGGTCGTTTTGCGAAGGCTTCTTATTGCCTAGTGTTTCACAACACGTTTCTGGGTGTAAACAGGTCGATGATATCAGAAAAGCACAGGGGGCTGCCTACCAGCAACTCGAAGGCTGTTTATGGCCTTGCTCTCTGTAATGTTTCCCCGGAGAGCCTTAAACATTTCATCCCCAATTTCGGAACTGTTCGCTACAATCTCTTAGCTATGATTCAACGTGCGTGGTGTGGACGTAAATAGATACACACACATATAGCAGATAGAGCAATAGCTTCTAAGGTGCGCTGATAAATGGGGAAGTGATATGTTTCTGCCTCTCGAAATGAACCAGTTATGCCATAAAGATTCCTCTGTTACACTTTCCCATACTTTTAAGGCCACGTGCGAAGTTTCCGTTATTTGTAGCGAATATCTGCTTTGTTTCACACATCCAAATAGTTTAGGCATAACAGAAGCGGTATGATATTCAAGCGACATCGCTTAGCTGGAATAACATGCAAATAACTTCAGAATGAAAATTTCCGAGTTAATGGAAAGCTTCCATTATTACTTATTTGCAGTGACATTCAAAGATGCCACACGCTGAAAGGAGAATGTCCCCGTAACACGCAACATTATGATACCAATTGATAGAGCAGCCATAATTCTGTCAATGTTCTATGTTGGACCACTAAAAATGATAATGCTGCCAATTTACGAGCCTACCTGGTACAGTATTTTATCCTGATATCTCTTTTATACCGGGTCCTGGTATATTATATATTTACTTTTTCAATTATCTCATCGTTTCTTTGTATGTTAAGGCCGTTGGTATAGGAAAGGAAAATTTGTGGTCGGTGATTTTGGTGGGAAAAAAAAAATTGACTCGCATCATCATGCTGATTTATTTCCTTTTTTGCTTTGTGTTCCCTTCTTGCAGAAAGATTTTTCAACCTTTTTGACATGCTTTTTCTATTCTTTTCCATTTCAGTTTGTTTCAGTTTATATTTTACTTATATATTGTATGTTATCACTGGTTCTGCCTTTTGACTCCGCCAGTTCAACCTTTTACATCGTGATACTTAGCTTCACTGTTATCGAGAATCTATAAAGCTCTCTCTCTCTCTCTCTCTCTCTTTGCATTCATGTACACCCTTGTCGTCTAATGATTAGGGATTACCTTTAAATAAGATACTTTAGAGATTGATGAGAAAATTCCATTATATTTTATGAGACAAATCGGCTCGGGTGCGTATTACAAAATTTCCAGTAAAAGAAAGGTTAACTTACAAAAAAACATGATATCCTGGTAGATATACGTAATAGCTAACTGAACCTGGAATTAGCCGGCACACTATGAATGCATATATATATATATATATATATATATATATATATATATATATATATATATATATATATATATATATATATATATATATATATATATATATATATATATATATATATATATATATATATATATATATATATATATATATATATATATATATATATATATATGATAAATTATATATATATATATATATATATATATATAGTGTATAAATTATGCCTACAGTTAAGTGTCCAAGGTATGAGCTTTGCTTTGAAGAAATGCCAGTTAATTGGTCGTTATTGGAGGCGAAACATATTCAGAATGTGAATGTGGACACCAGAATAATATTTTTCCCCTTTCTCTAGGTTTTTTATCTCTCATTTTCAGAGCACATTGTGGCGATCTACTTTCACTTCATACATACACACATACATACATACATACATACATAATACATACATATGTACTTGCATGTGTGTGAGAGAGAGAGAGAGAGAGAGAGAGAGAGAGAGAGAGAGAGAGAGAGAGAGAGAGTAGTGTTTGCATATCCTATATGTTTTTACGGTTTTAAACGTTGTATTTAGAATTCTGGTATAAGATGATGAATAGTGAAACTGTATAAGTAACCGGAATTTTCTTTCAAGCTGGATTTAAAATAAAATAGTTTTAGTTTTACAATTATAGTGCTTGCGAATCTTTTGTGCTTCGGTATCATGGCAACTATAATTTCACACTTTAATAACGTCAGTGATCATTAATTAAGATGTTAAGAAATAGAGGACTGGTTACTTAAACAAATTAACATTTATAGAAATGTTTTCTTGTTGAATAATTTTTAATTGGTTATAGCTTGCTCGTGTTTATTGTCAACTGCTGAGGGTAATTGGTAGGTAGTGTTTCTTAAGTAGTAACGAATTTAAAAATTTTTGTACCTTAGACTGTTTAAGCAATTTAATGCGTCTCATGACATGAAGAGAGAAAAAAAATGCTGAAAAAGGATAGAAAAAGAAATAATCTTTTTACTCGTGATACATTTCCCCATCCCTATCATTGGTCGTCGCTCATTATTTCTCTTCAGTCTGTTGTTTTTCCCTCGTTCACTGTAACACCCGAAAGCCTCTTTCCTTTATTGGGAGAGAAGATTCAGGTGAGAATAATCTCTCAACCGCGCGCATTGCGAAACGAGGGAAGAGCGAATGACGGAAAATTTGATTTGATTTTGAGTGTAATGTTTTTTTTCCTTATTTTGAAGAGATGAGGAATTGTCGAAATTGCAGCCATAGTAAGACTGTTTAATGATAATAGTGATGATGATGATGATGATGATGATGATGATGATGATGAGAGAGAAAGAGAGAGAGAGAGAAGTAAGTAATTTCATATTATTACATGGACCAAAAGGGGGCAAGTACGGGATATGGAGTAATGAGTTTTTTGGATCAAGATCTGAATGACATAGTCATTGTTATTTTTCATCAATGACATTTTTAAGCTATAATATATAGATTATCATGATATTAGAGTTATTTCATAATATTATTCCTTTAATCTAATCATGAGTAGTAAATACACTTTTCTTCTACATAAAACCAACCAACTGGTTGATTGATTAATCATCTTATTTTCTGAACGAAGACATACATTCTTGCAACTTTATGCTTTGCTAACAACTTCAAATATCAAATAAAGACTGACTTTCAGATACCGAAATTTAATCAGGCTCAGTGGCTCTGCTTGCGTTTTATATAAAAAGAAAAAATCGTTTAAGCAAATCGTGTTCGTGCGTGTTTGCGTGCGTGTGTGTGTGTTTGTGTGCTTGTACGTGTGTGTGTGTGTTTAAAGCACCTAGTGATAGATAATGGCGATTTCATAATAACCACTGGAAGGAGTCCGCTGCTGGGATCCGCTTGGAAGTCTGGGAGATTCGAAAAAATGTAAAATGTATTTATTAAAGGCCTCGATTTTTACATTTCACCAATTTCTACTTTTCCGTAAATTTCGTGTGTGAATTTGGCCATGGGAGCTCTTTGCGAACCCGTCAACATCTTATCAAAATTTTTTATTAATGGAATAATCACGGTAATTATTACACTGATAAAAATCCAGATTTAACGCCTACTTCTTAGAGTGCCGACGAAAATGAAATAGACTTCCGACGCAATTCCCATCGCCCTTTGGTAGTGACATAATGAAAGGACACGCAACGAGCGCCGCTGAAATGGATCAGAGTCACCGCAACTTCTGCAGAGACCGACGACCTTAGTGGCTTATTTGCCACTCTCGGCTTATTTGCCATTTCTCACTATTTCGTCCCAGTGCGCCACTCTCTCCCTTCCCTTCTCCGCAAATTTTAGGCGCACTCCTCCTCCTCGTCTCCCTCGCCCTCCTCATCCTCCTCATTTTCTCCCTACCCTTCCTCGGTCGATGACTGGTCGTTAAACAATGGAGGTCGTTATGAACGGGTTCGTGTGTATCAATTAATTCCCAAACTGTCAGGAGCACTGTAAGAGAGGGAGGGTTGCCTTGTTTACGTTTAGTTGCGACGAAGGACATGCAAAAATGATGGAAGGGAGGAAAAGTGTTGAAAAAAAAAAAAATAGTGTGATCTAAAATTCCAGGCAAAATATTTTCGGCGAATGAGGAAGGGGCAGAGGGTAAAGGAAAATGGGTGATGACGCAACTAGTCTGGGGAAGAGAAGATGAGGCAGTTGGAATACAACAGAATTTTTTTTTTTATTTATTTATTATGCAGATGGTATCCATAAAATTGTGATGAATTACTTTGTTTATACATATGTTTATTGCTGTGCTATCAGTAAATAGTTTTAATGAAGAATTAAAGGAATTTATTTCTGGTGATAGAAATTCATTTCTCGGTATAATGTGGTTCGGATTCCACAATAAGCTGTAGGTCCCGTTGCCAGGTAACCAATTGGTTCTTAGCCATGTAAAATGAATCTAATCCTTAGGGCCAGCCCTATGAGAGCTGTTAATCAGCTGTGGTCTGGTTAAACTAAGATATACTAAACTTAGTAAATAGTTTTGCCGGTTTTCTGCACAGAACTGTGGACGTACTGACTCCATTGTAACAGCAATAGTGAAAAAATAAATTAAATTTTTCACCAGTAACTTAAATGTGAATTCTGAGGTTCAGCACAATACAGAACCCATTTAAAAAATCATTGCTTATGGAAAACACCTATAAATGATATCCATTAATAAAGAAAGATAATAAAAGCTACTTGCAACGACTCGCTTCAGCCTGCATTGGGAAGCTGGAAATCCTGAATCAGGCAGCCTTCAAGGTGACTTATTCTCTTATATCTTCTGCCATCTCAAAATGCAGTAATGCTTTGCAGGTCTCTTTCTGTTTCAAGAATCTTTTGTTGTTTTGCTTTAGAGGCAAACTATAATGGTGTAAAATGACTGCCCTCAAGTCTGTTTGAACGTCTGTTTTCTGCTTCAAACGGAAGGAAAATTATGAGTTAGGTATATCTTAGTTTAACCAGACCACTGAGCTGATTAACAGCTCTCCTAGGGCTGGCCCGAAGGATCAGACTTATTTTACGTGGCCAAGAACCAATTGGTTACCTAGCTTATTGTGGAATCCGAACCACATTATCGAGGAGTGAATTTCTATAACCAGAAATAAATTCCTCTAATTCTTCATTGGCCGGCCGGAGACTCGAACACGGGCCTAGCAGAATGCTAGCCGGGAACTCTACCGACTCGTCCAACGAGGAACTGCGGAAAATCATAAGCATCAGGAGC
>NC_089751.1:3256679-3286679 GCF_040412425.1 Macrobrachium rosenbergii
TTGAAGAATTTTTTTTTTTATAGACTATTAAACAGAAACTATGGGGTATGAATATCTTATACATTCATGGTTCCACACAAGTCATTATGATTTTTCCGTAATCACAGGAACCGTCCTGTCTAGAGAAGGGTTTTAATTTTTCATGTTTATATTAGAGATTTTGTTTTAAGCAGGTGTGCAATACTCATTATCCTATGTCAGCTTTTCAGGTTATCGTATTAGTTGATTACATTTCAGTCACTTCTCTGAATGTAGGCAGTTTAGATAATCTGTCTGAAAGTCAGAGATGGACTTGTTTCCCGTCAGAATTTACGTCTTTTGAGGAATAGAGCAATATAACAAACGGTTTTTGGTCACTTAGAGTAGCTTACTCTTATATATTTTGTGTTCATTGTTATTATGTTTATTCATTCCAGTATATGGCTTTTAACTTATCTATGAATTCTACCCAGATATCTGTTTCTTTTATTCTATAATCTTCCAACTTAAAAGAAGCGGAAAGTCGTTACCCTTTTCCATAGGATGTGTTAAGAAACTACATAAAGGCTATAAATTGTGAGATTTTGATAACAAAAAGGGGAAAAAAAGACTATTTTTTTTTCTTCTTAATGTAGTTATTAAGAAAAATATTCCTAAATAAGTAAAATATGAGAACTTTTATCGAACTCTTCTTTCATCATGGTCGAAGTAGCTCGGTTGGTGAGTTTTTCGCTGTCTTTTACATTTGCTGCAAGAAGTGATGTGCAATTATCGTTTCTTGTTTTTTTTCCTTCTTCTTCTTCTTCTTCTTCTTCTTCTTCTTCTTCTTCTTCTTCTTCTTCTTCTTCTTCTTCATTTCATGTTGTAGATGTGGATGTGTTGGTGTTCTTTGCTTTGAAGCTTATCTCGTTAGGAGTAAAGTATATCTTAGTTCAACCAGACCACTGAGCTAATTAACAGGAGTATTTTAGCACTGTTTGCATTACTAATGTTTTTAACAGACAGAACGACCGGTTGCTAAGAACATTGCCCTTCTCCTTACACGTTTTTGTTATTACATCTAACCGTAACATCAGTTTTCATTTTTATTTTGTAAAATTTTGCTCCGCCTTGTTTACCACATATAATGCTTTGCATGTTGGTGATGCCTCTAGTCTTTAAGAGCGAGCCAAAGTATGAATTACAACCGTTCTTTAGTTCAAAAGAAGCGCATGGCAGGAGTGAGAGATATTAATGAATAGAAAATATGATGTAAGCATAAGAGACAGACATGAGAACGGCCAGTGTATAATTAACTGTGATTAAAATGTCTACTTAGAAACGAGGGAACATTACTTACAGAGATATATGTGACTTAGAAAAGGTTAAGACCGGTAGCATTTGGTTGCACGCTTATTAAGTGAGTATTTATTTATGCATGCGTGGATGTATTTGTATATGTTACATGGATGTGCAGTTGTTGTTGTTATAAATTGCGATATGTTCACGTATACATACACACCCCATATATATGTGTGTATGTGTGTCTATATCTATGTATATATGTACTGTATATATATACACAGTATATGTATGTACGTACACACAAATATATATATATATATATATATATATATATATATATATATATATATATATATATATATATATATATATATATATATATATATACTATGTTTGTCTGTTTGTGCATTTTTGCGTAAGTAAAATTGATTTATAAGCAGTAAGTATGACGAGATTTTTCTTTCTTGACACGTGCATTTACATGCGTTTGTTGTAACGTAAAGCGCTAGGTACACACATTCACGTGCCCATACAATTTACGTAGCGCGCCCAGGAGGAAGGGAGGGGGCATCGTACCCCGCCTGGAGAAGCGAAAGCTGAATGGGGTTTCTGCATTGGAAAAGCTTTTAACTCCTCCCTCCTAAACATCACAGTCACCAACACAGCATCCGGCCATTAAGTTCGGATCCCCCAGAGAGACGAAGGAAGGGCCGGTAATGTGAGGTTGTCTAATTATCCGGAGTGGTGACGTTGCGTTCGCCCGCCATAGCGGACGGATAACTTTAATGAAGCTGGGGAATAACAGCGGAGTGAAGAGCCTTCGTAGAAGGGAGAAAGGATGAAGAGAGTATTTTCATTCATCCTCCGAAGTATGATGCTTTTGCTTGTTTTCTCCTGCATCACACAACTATACGTTAGAACACTGTGAGACACTCACTTTATATATATATATATATATATATATATATATATATATATATATATATATATATATATATATATATATACATACATACATATATATATATACATATATATACATACATGTGTGTATATATATATATATATTATATATATATATATATATATATATATATATATATATATATATACATATATGCACATATATGTGTGTGTATGCGTGTGAATATTGGGTAAGCAGTATACGTTCAAAAATACAATTTGTGTATAGCATCAGAATTAAAATGTGTCAACTAAACTTTGGCAGTGTTTAGTTGACACATTTTAATTTTAATAATAAAGATATCAGTTACTTGGGCAGTAGAGTTCTGTGTATCGTCTCTATTTTTACCATAAATTGAGTTAGCAAGCTTTTTAGGCACGTCTTTGTGAAAGAATTTTATTGCTTGTATTCAAGTATTAAGGTTCTGTTTTGTTTTGAAGTTATTAGTGTTTTTTTTTTCTCTCAGGATCTTCTCCTCGATGGCTGGTTGGTTCAAGTGCGGCTTATTTTTATTGCCTACAAAGATAGCTTTTCTGATTCAGTTATGTCGAACTGAACGAACAAACAGCTGTTGTATGTCCTTGCCTTTACAAACGTTATTTACAAAAACATGTTCAGATATTCATGGTTGAAATTTTGTCTGTAAATTTATATAGACTTTACTCAGATAGCAGGTCATGCCATGATAGCTATGCCCCTTGGCTTTCATTCTCCCATAGCTATCATGCCCATTTGCAATTCATTCATGCAACCCCCTTACCCACCACCCACCACACCGGATAGTCATAAAATCTCCTGAGAATAAGATTACGACGACCATTACTAGATTATTATAGGACCAAAGAGCTGATAATGGACCATTCCATCTTATGTCCAAGGAAATGAAGCTTAAATCCATCATTTTAAGGAACACCCCCTCCTGAGTCGTATCCCTTCCTTTAATGTCCTCTTCATTCCTCCATTTGAAGGTCCGGAGGACAGGGAAATGGAAGAAGGGAAATATCTCTTTTTTTATGAGTGAGTTTATTTGGTGGGGAGGATGGCTTTGCTTCTGCTGCTGCTGCGAGGGTCGTGGATCACAAAGAGAGAGAGAGAGAGAGAGAGAGAGAGAGAGAGAGAGAGAGAGAGAGAGAGAGAGAGAGGCTTGGAAATTTGTAAACCAAAAAGAAAGTTGTGGATGAAAGCATCTCCAATCTAGTATTTCTCTAACTTTGGGGGAGTTGTTCCACTGCCGAGATTAAGTTGCCTTTATTCTTTACCCGTTGCGTTGAGGAAAAAAAATGCATTTTATCAGGTTGCATTAATCGATATTGTGGACAGGTTTGAGTTAGAAATCAGTAGGATTTCCACAAATGGGACTGTCTGGATATTACTTGAACCCTGCAAATATGTCGTCTCTTGTGCACCACAGAGTGTTTACAAAGATTGAGTAGTTTTAGGGTAGTTAAATTCTTACCCCTTAAGAACGGTTCGTAGTCTCTCTTCCGCTCTCTCCCTCTATCTGTCCACGATTGTCTGTGGCCGATTGATGGTATTGAGGAAGAGGTTCCAAACCTATCTTCCAGGCCATTAAAGGGTTTAGGATTCCAAGTTGCCGATTAATATCCGGATCTGACTCCTTATTCTAGTCCATTAGTGTACTATAGATTCCCTCCCTCTCAATCTGTATCCCTCTCTTCGTCATCCTTAGCAGGCCTTCTCTCTCTCTCTCTCTCTCTCTCTCTCTCTCTCTCTCTCTCTCTCTCTCTCTCTCTTTCTTTCTACGGGCTCCCTTACATCTCCCTTAAGGCAATTGAATCCTAATGGCGGTAAATGAGACGGGAGATGATGAAGTTTCCAAAAACTCCCTCCCCTCCCCTCCCCTCCCCTCCCTCACTTTTCACCACCTGAAAAGAAGTCGTCCCCTTGTCAGGAAATCCCTAAGGGGGATTAATCACACTAATGACACCTTTTGCCCTTCGTGCCCCTTAAAAAAAATGACACTTAAGAGAAGGAAAAAAATTTGCAACTAGAGAGAGTCATCTAGACTTATTCATTTCTCTCTCTCTCTCTCTCTCTCTCTCTCTCTCTCTCTCTCTCTCTCTCTCTCTCTCTCTCTCTCGCTTCTGGTTGGCTGGCTTTCTCTCTACATATACCTTCCATTCCCTTTTATATCTTTTTCTTCCAGATGCATTCATCTCTACCGGATTGCTATTTAAACTTCTGAGCTGGATTGCGAAATTGACGTTTTTGTTCCAGAACTTTTCCCTGAACTATGCCTTTGGAAATGCCAGGCAAATTCTTCTCTTTGTGACCTCACGGTATCGTCGCTTAGGAAGCGTTTAAAGCCACAAGAGAGAGAGAGAGAGAGAGAGAGAGAGAGAGAGAGAGAGAGAGAGAGAGAGAATCATTAAAAACGCTGTAATAAATGTACAAGTTCAATTCTTGCCTGAAATTTAATATTTTTAGGTTAGGCTCAATACATTTTTTTGTTGTCTGCAAATCTTTAGTCCGTCTGAATTAAACAAAAATGAGCTTCGACGTTGTATTGCAGTTTGTTAAAAGAGAGAGAGATAGAGAGAGAGATCTTTAAAAACGCTGTAACAAATGTCCAAGTTCAATTCTTGCCTGAAATTTAATATTTTTAGTTTAGGTTCAATACATTTTTTAATTGTCTCCAAATCTTTAGTCCATCTAAATTAAACAAAAATGAGCTTCGAAATTGTATTGCAGTTTGTTTAAAAAAAAAAAAAAAAAACCGTTACGTCTGAATATTGGAATAATGGCCGTTTCTTTTCAAGAAAAAAAAAAAGGATCTCATGTAGAGAGTAGGAAACGGTGCACAATGCCATTATCCCCACCATTAATGCTAATTTATTCCTGCATTTTGAGCGGAATTTCATTTTCAATCAATTATTCCCCCTGTCCCTCTTCACCCCTCTGATCCCTCTCGTCAATTCCTCTAATCCAGAAGCCTTAGGAGCCCAGAGAGGACGTCCTATAAGAACGTGTTCAGAATAAGTGTTCGAAGAAATATCTTTCTTTTACGGATTGAATTAAAAGGGAGAATCAAGTCTCCTTGCAGTACTCGACCATCTCTAGCCACCTGCAGTAGATTCCTCATCCTAAGATCTGGAGTTTCCTCACTCGTTTCCTCATTCTCATTTTCTTCTTCCAAGGACAGATTGATTTAAAATTTTAAGTTATCTTTTATATTTATTTTAGGATTTAAATCCTCTCTAAAAGTCCGTGCTGTACAGCATTACCGATCGGGATTTCGACTGAATTGTAGATGGTGAAAAAGTTTGACATTCAGATTTCTTCTCTTGCCTATGCAATAACAACATACGTTTTAATCCGGTTTAAAGTTGTTTGTAGGACATTTTGCGATAAACTTATACTATTCTACCATGTTGTAGCCTCTCTCTCTCTCTCTCTCTCTCTCTCTCTCTCTCTCTCTCTCTCTCTCTCTCTCTCTCTCTCTCTCTCTCCACAAACTAGGCTTACGCCTGCAGGTTTCAAGCTTTGTTGGCAATGTAAGAACTGTAGGGGAAATAATCGCATCGGAGAGATTTATTTCAGATCTTGCTCTCGATCCGTTTTCGGCTCCCATGTTCTTGAAAGAAGACAGAAACGGTTAGCGCCTTAAACTTCTCTGATGTGATTTACAGCGTACAGGCCTTCGTCTTCCTAAAAACTTTCGAAAGAAGCGCCTCAAAATAATGGGTCAGACTGCAATGCTTTGGAAGTTTTAACAGGAAACGTAATGTCCCCTTTTCAAAAGGTCAATTTACGGGAGAAATATGTTTACCACTGCCTTAGCTTTGAGGTAACCACTCGAAATAGTCATTGTCCTCTTTCTAGAACAACTCATATCATGGATTTTCGTAGACAGCCCATTTCCCGGAAACTATCTAAGACGGCCTAATCTCTAGGATCTCTCTATAACCCAAGTCTGTTCGCTCTAAGATGATTCTATCACTGAGCAATCTATTCTTTGTGGAAATTTTGAAAGAAAACATAGAATCACTGAGCCCTGAGCCCCTTCTAATTCCGATTTCTTTTCCATTGGCTAGGGCAGGGGTTGGTTACTCGTACTCCGCGGCATTACCAGCGCCTATGATTATCTGATCAGGCAACCGTATACTGCTTAAGAAAAGGAAAGAGGGGGAGAGTTTTCACTCCAATATCAAGGTTATTATATACAGAAGGTTTTTTTTTTTTTTTTCGTTTATAGGTTTAAAGGTTCACTGTCTGGGGACGAAGAAAATGAATTGAAGAGGGGTGATAGCGCACATTTTCCAAGAAGTCTGTTCAGAAAAGTAGATAGAGAAAAAGTAAGAAACTGGGGAAGAAAAACGAATGGAGAGAACTGCAAATTAAAGTTAAACGTTAGACCTCAATGGAAAGTACATAATTACTGAGTGAATATATAAATAAATTGAAAGTCTAAGCTCGAACTGCGGGACATGAAACGAAAAGTAAATAGTGATTAAATCAAGATGATTTCCCCGTTTCTTTATTCATGAAATTAAAATGAAATTATTAATTTTGTGATGGAAAGATTAGTACGAGAGAGAGAGAGAGAGAGAGAGAGAGAGAGAGAGAGAGAGAGAGAGAGAGAGAGAAACTAAGTTCTGCCTTGTAATGTGAAAAAAATCCATTTGCCTTTTGTTATGAAGCCTGTAAGGGTATGGTAATAAGGGCTTTTTATATACAAGCCAAGAATGAAGTATACACTTGGCATTGTTCACTTGTCAAAAGATGAGCATGTCAGAGGATGCTACAGAATGAAGACACACAAGTCTCTAGAAACGGGAGGCATGAGAATGTGAACCCTTGCTGTGTGTGTGATTGCATAAATTATCAGTATTTCGTCAAGTCTGTCAATCGAGGTATATCAAAGTATTACTTTTCTAGTGTTACAGTTATAAATAATATATATATATTATATATATATATATATATATATATATATATATATATATATATATATATATGTGTGTGTGTGTGTGTGTATAAAGTGAAATTTTATAAATAAAACTCCTTTTGAAACGGAAACTTATTTCGCAGTCTTACCTATACATAATTTGTTTTGGACTTGTCACCCTTTGAACAAAATGTAGCCTATTACATTATCCTACCATCGACGTTATAGCCAGTCAAAGGTCTAATTTTTCACTTCTGATCTTCAAGATACCTTGTGCGTGATTTTGTAACTTGTTTATTGACCTTCATTTTGACGGGGCTTGTGGATGTAAAAATAACTTTATCGTGACTTTTATGATAGCAATTTGTACACTGTAATAAACAAGGAAAATATGCGTTGAAGTTTCTTCGGCGCAATCGAGTTTTCTGTACAGCGTATAATGCTATGTAAAACTCTCAGCCACGGCCCGGTGGTGGCCTGTGTTGTTGGCACCTGTAGCGGTGCCAGATGCACGATCATGGCTAGCTTTAACCTTAAAAAAAAACAAAAACTACTGAGGCTAGAGGGCTGCAATTTGGTATGTTTGATGATTGTAGGGTGGACGATCAACATGCCAATTTGCAGCCCTCCAGCCTCAGTAGTTTTTAAGATTTGAGTGCGGACAGAAAAAGTGTGGACGGATCGACAAATAGTTTTCTTTTACAGAAACTAAAATATTTGTTGTCATGCTCTTTACCAGAATCTGATTATTGAATCCCTTCAATTTCACTGAAAACCACCAAACTGTAATCCGGTAAGATAACATTTCGAATGATTATGGTCCTATAAAAGCATAGAATGTTTTTATCAAGTGATGGCACGTGAACAAATGTTCTTCTGAATTTCTAATTCATACCCCTTATCCACAATTATACAAGTCTTTCCGAAGCTAGGAAAAAGTTTCCTTGTACACTGAACAAATTGTTTGTGTAATTAAGCTTTAAACCTGCCGTAGCGCGCGCATATTTCGTACATGTTGTACTTTTCACACGTTGTAAGTTTTCCGAAAAGAATTGTTATAACTCACAATATACTCGTATGCGCCTGAACATGGCTGTTTTTCATCTTAATTTTGCTCTGGCGAATAATGCAAGCCATTAATTAGGTACCTTGTCTGCGGATATATGCGTTAATGGACGTTTGTTTCATGTCCACATATGCATGCAAAATTAAATAAGCAATTTCTCTCTCTCTCTCTCTCTCTCTCTCTCTCTCTCTCTCTCTCTCTCTCTCTCTCTCTCTCTCTGTATATATATGTGTATATATATATGTGTATATATGTATATATATATATATATATATATATATATATATATATATATATATATATATATATATATATATATATATATATATATATATATGAAGTTTTAGCCATAAACAGGCGTGAGAGTTTGTGTATCGTAAATATTAGACCACAAATACCAGAAATAACTTACACCCAAATGATATACTATGTACAGTACACACACACACACACATATATATATATATATATATATATATATATATATATATATATATATATATAATTTGTATATGTGTGTGTATGTATGTATATATAAATATATATGTAATATATATTTGTGTGTGTATATGTATATAAATAAATATATATGTATGCATGTGCGGATGTATGTGTGTGTGTGTGTGTGTGTGTGTGTGTAACAATGGACAGTATTCAAATGAAATAATGAGGTTGCAGCAGTTACGGGAAAAAAACCATAACATCGCGGTGACAATTAAGACGAAAGGATTACAAATATCATGAACTGAAGGAACGACAGTGTCTTACAATCTAAGAAAATAGAAATAGATATGTTAGCGCTTCCTGTTTTTCCATTAACGTGCCCGAAGCATTTTCCTGAAGCATTTTCCTTAAAATGTTTCCTGAGAGTTCATCCCCGTATCCCAGCACTTAGCCCATCCCCCTCCATTCAACCCTTATCATCGGAAGTAGCGGCCCAGTTCATAACCTCCTTCATAAAAAGAGATGGATTATCACGGCATCCTAAATTCGTGGTATGGAACGGGTAGAGGGAGTCGTTCCGCCTCCGGATATTCCCAAAGTGCCTCTGTGCTCGCTAGGAGTCATAGCTCGTAAACGAGAGAGAGAGAGAGAGAGAAATGAAAGTTAAATGCGCTGCTCTGGAGCTGTCCAGTAGTAGAAGCGTTTTTCTATTCCCGGCACTAGTACTGTAGTACATGATGTTTTCTGAAGCTAGTAACGACTCTCTCTCTCTCTCTCTCTCTCTCTCTCTCTCTCTCTCTCTCTCTCTCTCTCTCTCTTTAATCTTTATATTCATATACGTTTTAGCGTACGCATTCACAAACACGCACATACTCTTATATGTGTGTTTAGAGATTCATATACACAAACACACGCACATGCACACACACATTATATATATATATATATATATATATATATATATATATATATATATATATACATACATATATATATATATATATATATATATATATATATATATATATATATATATATATATATATACTGTATATATTGTGTGTGAATGCGTATGGTAAAACGTAAAGACTTTTTCATATATATTTCCTGCAGAGAGAGAGAGAGAGAGAGAGAGAGAGAGAGAGAGGCCACTATCAACATCAGAAAACATTGGGGCTATGAGTGCGTCACTCAAACGTATTTTCCCCTCGAAGGTTGTGGCATTACTGTAGGTGTCGCCTTTCCGGTTCTCATCTAGTATTTTGGGGATGAAACTGTTACCGTCGTTGTCGTCTCCATAAATACGTATGTTTTGTTACAGATCGCTTCTAGATTTGTATGTTTTTGGACTTTTCATTACATAACTGATGAAACCAAATAATTGCTAGGTATGTGCAGACTCCTTTACGTGTGTGGTAGTAAGTTAACAGCATTCTTCTTATATACTACTTATTCACTAAATGTGACTGGTTTTCTAGCGCGAAAATTTCACAAGCATTAACTCTTTCAGTTCACGGATGAAATATAAATAGAAAATATAATGTCTTGCCCTGTTATGAATGCTGCGAACGATTCAACAATTGGTGATACTGTGTGAGATTTTAGGAAAAAAGATAAACCCACAAGATAAATAAAACTGGTAGCGACAACAGTTACAGGAATGAATAGTGATACCAAAACTAACGTAAGCTACAACAAGAATAGAACATCAGAAATGGAATTAGAAAGGTTCAAACAATCCACTTACGTATCAAAATAATATACAAACATACTCAATTCTGTATTCGCAGGCCAAATATGTATATTTACGCACATGGTGATGTTTATTCAAATGTGCGTTGTTCTGTGAAATAGATCCCTTTAACTTTGATTCTCATCGAGGAAGTTATGATGAGAATGCATCCCTTCTCCAGCTTTGATGACGAAGGTTTTGTCCTGTACCTGAGCTAATGCACACAATTTAATAACACCAAACCTTTTGATGTTTACAGGAAATTGAACGCGATAGCCATCCCCTGAAACGGGGAGCAGAACGCGAAAAGGGCTGGGACTAGAGACAGACAGTCTTGAACACACACACAGAGAGAGAGAGAGAGAGAGAGAGAGAGAGAGAGAGAGAGAGAGAGCATATTAATCAGAAATCTCTTTTGTGTTACTGAATTTGTTACTGCTCTCCGCTCCTGTTGCTCTGTGGAAAGGAATTTGACGATAACTGCCCGCGTAATTCGTTGTTAAGATATACTAATCAGTTACTTCGGTGTTATCTGATAGGGAGAAATCTAATTAAGAGAATCTCAGCTTAGAGAAATACTATTGCCTCTGGGAATTATGAAGGATTTCTCGAATTCCTCCATTTCCTCCGTTGTATTTTAGTAAAAGATATGAAATACGGCTATCCTTTATATTACATACAGACAGACGCGCACAAACATACATACATACATATATATATATATGTACTTATATATATATATATACATACATAAATTATATAATATTTAATTATGTATATGTATATATATATGTATATGTATATATATATATATATATATATATATATATATATATATATATAAGTATATATATATCAGGACAGGGTGACAAGGAGACAGTCAGTCATCTGTTTATTTGCCAAGGCGTTTCGTAACATATAGTTACATCATCAAGGCTAAAAGAGAAAATACACAAATTAAAATACATGGAATAAAACTAACGACTTCAAGAGTCTCAACATGCTATATAAATATACATTAAAACAAGACAATTCAGGAAAAGCACCTGCTAGACTGAAAGTTGAAGACTGAATGACTAAAAGGGAAAAGGAAAGCGGCAAAGAAAACCAGCTCAAGCCAGTTGCAACTGGACAGAGGTGGTGTGTGAGTTCAACTTGGGCACTAACTGCTTAATAAATAACGATTGTAAAATGAGCAGTTCGTGTGGATGACTTGTTTGGCCCAAAACAGAGAAGTCAGAATAATTAATAGTGATATTGTATACATTTGAATTCTTCTTTTAATGTGCTTTTTTCCCATTTGTATGGAGTAAGCACGATGCCTTCTTTTGAAGGACTTTGATTTGGCTTTGGGGTAGACTTTGTAGTCTCGATCGGCTGCCCTGCCTGTCATCGCTTAGACCCCGGTAGCGTATGTACATGTATTGTACCAGTCACCAGCGCCTTTTCTCCCAGCAGCGAGGAGTCGTTGCGCGGTTAGGTCGACAGTCGAGACGTGTGAGGATTGCATATATTTGAATGATTTCTAATATTAGAAAATTCTGGATTGGACAATCTGCAACCAGTACAGTGACTAACACCTTTATGTGAATCTGCAGAGAAAGAGAGAGATAGAGAGAAAAATTAAACCTAATAAATTAGGCAGATATTATTCCCATGACATTCCAAACATCAAAGACAGGAAGCGAAATAGCACTGCAGCTTAACACTGGATCAGCTCGAAATGAAACAAGAAAATACAAAGGCAAAACCAGGAAACTGAATAATGAATTCCCTTTGTGTTTATAAAGTCGTTTGCAGACTGTTGAAGATCGAGCGGAAGGGGAAAGTAATCTCTTTCCCTCCCTCTTGTTTTTTTGTGGGAAGAATTTTCACTTTCTGTTTTTCAGTATTAAATATTTAATCTTGTAATATGTTTTGTCGCACTCTTGTGATTTAGCACGCTAGTAAATAAACCTATGTATTTACAATGCAACTTTTTCCTGCACTTCACTTGGAATAGATTTGGTTTTCCAAATTTCCTTTACTTGTTAAATGTGTTTAATGGTTTTATGAAGCGCGTATAGGATTTCTTTTTGGCTTGAAATTCATATAACAGGGGAATGAATCACAAACTCTCATTAGATCTGTGAAAAGCTGCAGAGTTCTTTTTTATTTTTCTGTCGAAATTCCCCTTTCATACAGTTCCAAATAGAAAGGCAATGAATTTTGATCCCCACTTGTCCGAGTACTTTATCCAGTTCAAACGCACAGATTCGTGCCAAAAATTCTTCGATATTTTTATATCAGTTTTCTGAGTTGTCTCAAATATTGGAGGAAAATAAAAAAAAAAGGGTGAGGGCAAGTTGACATCAAATATTGTGTCGTTGTTTACATACAATTTAAAGTACTTGCTTGTTTCCGATTCTTTGATGCCACATGATTACAAGTCAATTGTACATGTACTATAGTTAGGATTAAAGACTAGAATTGATTATATACAATGATATAAAAAACATGTAGTGATCATGTTTGCTATATTAAAGGTATCCTTCATATATTAAACTCGCTATCATATTTTAATAAATATAATCATTTAGAAAAATTATGTCGCAACTGCCTATGGCTATTACACTTTTAGTACAATTTTGCGTTCTCCTGTTCAAACTTAGGATGAACATTTGCAAAAAGCTAAGCCGGATTTTTTCGCAGTCGTCTGCTTTAATTTGGACCTAACAAACACATAGTACATAACCAGAGTCGACGTTGAAAAAACATTATTTTCTTTTTTTATTTTGTGGCGAAGCAGGAATGGCAATCTACGTTCTTATTTTCTTCTTATTTTTCTCTCTGCTCTATTCCTATTGGTTGTCCACCGTCGTTCATAAAGTTCTTGTTCCTATTTTTATTGTTCACATCCCGTTATTCATCCACATTAGGACTATTATTACGTTATTTATTCATTCAGTTGTGTCCGTTTCACCTTACTTATTACCACAGATACACAAATTATATATATAATATATATATATATATATATATATATATATATATATATATATATATATATATATATATATGTATGTGTGTGTGTGTGTGTGTGTGTGTGTGTGTGTGTGTGTGTGTGATATGATATATTGGTGACAGGGTTAGGTGTTTACTGCCAGAATACACTATTCGCCAAAAAGGTTGTCACATGCAATTTTAGACGAGCAATTTGGAATAGAATGGTCTGTTCACAAAATTGGTTGTAGTCTTGTGTTACAGAAAAACTTCCCATGGATAAAGGTGTGTTTCATGAATCAGGAAACGAAATTTCACTTTAAAGTTCAATACAAAGGGCACATTGGTCGCAAACAAACCAATATACACTAACATTAGCAGGAAAAAAAGTTTATTGCGCTCAGTATTATATACAAAATATTTTCAGTAGAACACAAATGGTGCACTCCTAGCAAGCTTGCATCGGGAAGACAGAGAGAGAGAGAGAGAGAGAGAGAGAGAGAGAGAGAGAGAGAGAGAGAGAGAGAGAGAGGCAATTTTCGTCTGTGATTGCTTAAATAATTTTGCATTTGCCATTTTTATGTGAGACCATTTGCGTCAGGACAAAACTTCACACATTTTATAATCTTTAATATCGGTGTTGATGTTGATAATGATTACCAATTCAAAAAGAGAAAGGGTACAGCGGGAACTGTAATTGCAGAGAAGAGGAAAAGGGAAGGAGATGATTAACTTAATTTCAAACTAACAACACTCGGCAGGGTTGCTTTCCCTTGGGTATGAAACGGAGGTGGAAAATGGTCTCCATTAAATTATTCCTGTACCAGAGCCCGCGTTGAATCAGTAACAAACACGGGGAAATTGTTTGAACTCGGGATTAATATTTAACGTTTGGCCTCTGCATGTGGCACTGTGTATATACGCCGCTTAGATCAGTTTCTACGTCATCAGTGCCATCTGCGTCTGGCGTTGCTGTACAGACCCCCAAAGGGAATATTGGAGAGGAACGGGAGAACGAGAGTTGAAGGGATAGGTAGAACGAATGTAGAAGAAAGAAGGGAGTCGTTATTATTATGGAGGATTTGACGTGGCGGAGAAAGGGCAGAGTTCGCTCAAAGGAAAGTGGCGTTATTTACCGAAATGCGAAATTAGTCAATATGTTTGAAAAAACATGTTTTATAGAAATGTTTCATAGACAGTTTTTTTATTATAAAAATGTACTGGATCAACAAGTAAATTCACGTAAGGCTAAAAAGTCATCGGGACCGAAATGACTGTATCTCCCCAGTTTATCGTTTTTTTTTTTTTTTTTACTGCCAAAATGAAGAACTATATACCTTTGTACTTTTAGATTAACAGGGAACCTTCCGTGTGTAAACGATTCGAACAAGTCATGAAACAAATTATACTCTTTCTTTCATTAAGAGTACAATGAATATTGTGCTGCTATACGAAAAGTTTCGAAAAAAAAAAAAATCCAAGCTCATAGAGATGGCAGTTTTCCTCTACTGCTGTTCCCTGCATTATTTTGAAGGCAAAGAGATAATGATGTTACGCAGATGCTAATATATTAAAAAAGAAAACTTAGTAGAAGCTTCTTTGAAAATTGGCTTCCTAGCCTGGGAAATTTGCTTTACTGCTCCGAAAAAAGTTAAGTATATCTTAGTTTGACCAGACCACTGGGCTGATTAACAGCTCTCCTAGGGCAGGCCCGAAGGATTAAATTTATTTTACGTGGCTAAGAACCAACTGGTTACCTAGCAACGGGACCTACAGCTTATGGTGGAATCCGAACCACATTATGACGAGCAACGTATTTCTATCACCAGAAATAAATTCCTCTAATTCTTCATTGGGGGAGCGGGTTCCGTTCTCAGCTACCACTCTGTTGGCCGCGAGTTCGAATCTCCGACCGGCCAATGAAGAATAAGAAGAATTTATTTCTGATGATAGAAATTCATTTCTTGCTACAATGTGGTTCGGATTCCACAATAAGCTGTAGGTCCCGTTGCTAGGTAACCAGTTGGTTCTTAGCCACGTAAAATAAGTCTAATCCTTCGGGCCAGCCCTAGGAGAGCTGTTAATCAGCTCAGTGGTCTGGTTAAACTCAGGTATACTTTTCATTGGCCGGTCGGAGAGTCGAACGCTGGGCCAACAGCGTGCTTTCACTGCTCCTAGCTCTCTTATTTCAGCATGAGGAAAGGAGGAGCACAGAGAAGGAACTACTTTGATAAGAGAGAGGCAATTCACAGCGAGCACGGACATTTTGACCAATTTCTAGTAGTGTAACCTGAATTCCATATATATTTCATATTTTCAAGAACAAGGCAATCGGTTTATTTCCTTTTTGACCATTCAAAGAAATTTTTTTTATCTCCGCGAACGAAACTGGGGTCCAGAAAAGTTAGTCGAGGATTGATCGGCGCTTTTTTGAACGGCTTGAATGGGGCACACGTCACGACTAGAGAGCAAACACTGACCGTAATGGCTGCGACTATTGACAGTCTCTTAATGAATTTGAGGATTCAGTGTTATGTGAAAAGTCTTCTGGTTTGAATACGAGTCGTCGTGGAGTTCAGTGACGTCTTTCACCGAACAGAAAAACCTTTCTGCGTTCTAGAGACAGTATTTTAACAAGGTATTCCCATCCTATGAATAATCATATAATTAGTCAAACGTACACGGCTTGGGTGTGTATTGATTTTGGGGCAGATGTTTTCATGTATGGTTGTATGTGCGTATTTTTCCTGAATTAATATCCAAGGTTACCTGTAACGCTTAGAAGAAAAGAATGGCGTTTCGTATAATTTACAGTAGTTGGATTTTAAATAAGTAAAAGCTGGTCTATTCGTGTGGAAAATAACTTTTATTATATTGGTTTTCCAATTTATGTGCATTTTGGATGATAAAGAATAAAGGTATTATCAGTTTGTTTCATAAGTAGTTTTTGCCAGGTGTTGTATATTTATGTAAATGTCAGTCTTATGCGTCAGTGGCCTTTGTTGTTGCTGACGCCAGGTTAATGAAAAGCAGTTGGCCAATAACTTTCTTTAGGATATGTGACTGCAGCATTTGCATATTTTCAGCGATCACTGTACAAGTAATTATCAAACGATTTTCCTGTATATGTACAGACAATGCAGTAGGATAAGCGCAGGGAAAAAAACGAGGTGAGTGGCCCACAACAGAATACATCCCAGTTCATGTAAAACTCAAACCGCTAACACGGTATATTTTCTGAATAAACGTGGCAGAATAGCGACGCCATGACGTTTCTATATAGGGTAAAAAAAAGTTCAGGGTGAAGGAAATATTGGAACAGCGCCCCGTGGTATTTCTCAACTTAATTAACATAACCGAATTACCATTGCTTAGGAATCTCCAAAGGGCTGTACTGACGAGAATCTGTCAGCAAGGAATTCAGCATTCTGTATTCATTAATATAAAGTTGGTTTTATTTTCGTTTCTAGCTTAGGTATTTGGTTACAGAAATGAGACTAAGTCTGTCTCTCTGGCCAAAGATGTTATCATTTCCGTCCATGCGTTAAGTTCTCTCTCTCTCTCTCTCTCTCTCTCTCTCTCTCTCTATCTATATATATATATATATATATATATATATATATATATATATATATATATATATATATATATATATATATATATATATATATATATATATATATATATATATATATAATATATATATCTATATTTGTGTGTGTAAATTATACATACATATATATAATATATATATATATATATATATATATATATATATATATATATATATATATATATATATATATATATATATATATATATCACCGAACCATTTTCTGACGCGGATCTACACATTCTAAAACAAAACCTTGTATCGACAAATTCAAAAAGAAAACAAATTACAAATGGAAGTTAGGTAACCTCACATTAGGTAATAGTTAGATGTTATCAGTCTTTTTAATAAAACCACCAGCGCCTCCAGAATTTTTCCCATGACTGTAATGGACTTCAATCTTTAAATTTAAATTTATAATTTTTAAGTAGAAAATGCGCCGAAGTTTCCTCGGTGCAATCGAGTTTTCTGTACAGCGTGTAATGATGTATGAAACTGTCATCCGCGGCCCATGAAGCTTTCAGCCACTGCCCGGTGGTGGCCTGTGTTTTTGGCACTTATTGCGGTGCCGGACGCACTATCATGGCTAACTTTAACCTTAAATAAATAAAAACTACTGAGACTAGAGGGCTGCAATTTGGTATGTTTGATGATTGGAGGGTGGATGATCAACACGCCAATTTGTAGCCCTCTACCTTCAGTAGTGTTTAAGATCAGAGGGCGGACAGACAAATAGCCCGTCTCAGTAGTTTTCTTTTACAGAAAACTAGAAGGAGGATAAATGATGTCTTAACTGCCCCGCTGTTGTAAACGTCATATATTTATAATCCTTAGATATCTTTAAAGACATTACCCAAAGTTAAGTATACCTTAGTTTAACCAGGCCACTGAGCTGATTAACAGCTCTCCTAGGGCTGGCCCGAAGGATTAGACTATTTTACGTGGCTAAGAACCAATTGGTTACCTAGCAACGGGGCCTACAGCTTATTGTGGAATCCGAACCACGTCATACCGAGAAATGAATAATTTCTATCACCAGAAATAAATTCCTCCAATTCTTCATTGGCCGGCCGGAGACTCGAACTCGGGCCTAGCAGAGTGTTAGCCGAGAACTCTACCGACTTACACAACGAGGAACTAAGACATTATCCAGTATAATGGCAATTTGGTCATCGGTGTAGATGTTCATGAAAAATGGCAGAATGAAAGTGATTAAAGAAGAGACAAGTGTCACAACAGACTTTGCCCATAGAATTGCCAGGATTTTCAGGTTTGTAACTGAGCGTTTTCTTCAAAAATAGCAGATTATTCTAACTGTTATGTTCCCAACTAATCATTTGTAAAGGACGGGAGTATCCCCAACTTATTATGAAATGTTCACCCTGTGTCTCATATAACTATGTGTAACTGTAACATTATTTTTGTATATCCACATATAAAATGTATAGATTATACATACATAAGTCTGTGCCATTCGTTTTTTATCATGGCGTACGAAATATTGTTTGTCACACGAATCGCAAAAATGATTGTTTCACATGCCAGCTTACTAGTGTGCCCAGCCTAACCCAAGGTGGTGTCGATGGAAGAGAAGAACGCATGACATCGCGAAAGCTTTCCAGGTTCCGTCTTTCGGGGGGGGGGAGGTTGGTGTTAAGGATGCAATGAAAGAGCAGCTATGTAGGAAGAGCGAGTGGTTCCTCTTTTCCTCTTACGGCTGCAATGCCAGTGGTCATCGTCCCAGATACAGCAAGACAGAAAGAGAAGGAAAATAAAGGTGCGTAAACGATATGCACCTACATCATGATAATAGGAAATATATTACAAGTCCCCTCCTGAGAGAAATAAAAGACTGTGAAATAAAGGGCAGTGTGTGATAGGAGACTTAACTGGGTGAGGGAGCAAGGCAGGTCAATAATATGAGTCTGTTGGAGTCATACGTATTACATATATCATTTGGAACGAGGCAGACATTAAACGGAAATGATTAATTAAGACGAACAGGCAGAATAATACATACGCATTCAGGTACACAGAAGTAAGGGGGATCTCACGTTTCTAATCAGTTGGTTGACATAAATCAGGGATATTTGTGTGTAAGAGGCAGGGACACAGGTCAAGGATGATGAACTGGCATGAATGATATTGGCATGAAAGCCATTCCACAAGGAATAGGTGACTTGTTACTGAGCTGTGTGATGAAGTGGCACCAAATAATTGAGCAGAGCAAGCGCAGGCGAGCAGATCTTTGCTCTGAAAAGCATCCGGAATGACAGAAAATAACAATGTCTTCAAACTACAAATACGAATTCATATTTCAGAAATATATCGAATCGGTATGAAAGAACAAAAAACCAAAATTTATATATCAAGTGATGGCCGGCACTGCGTCACAGCCCGAAAAAAATAAAGGTTCATTATGATATTAAAATGCGTATAAAGTATCCTGGAATTAGGATATGGCTAAATGAACTTCCACCATTTTCATTTCTGTGTTTTAATTAAGCCCCTGATGAAATACGTTGACGAAAAGCATCAACTAAATCATCATTTTCAACATCATTAGCATATCCAGTCATGGGAATGAGCGAGTGGAACGTATCTAATTTATTTTAATGTATTTTAATTGGTGCAGAAATGCGACGGAAATTCCTTTTTGAAGAGCACTCGCTTTCATATGCCTTTGATGAAGTGTCTTTCCGATGGGAGGCTGAATAACAGTCACCAACCCTTCGGCAGGTTCCTCGTCCGCTCCTGCACTGAGCCGATCATTGCCCAGGTCCCATCCCCGGGGGCCATGTCCCCGCCCCGCCCCGCCCCGCCCCGCCCCGCAGTCCTTTGGTAGCCTTCATTGCATTCCTCCAAACAAAGGGAGCTCTCGTTTTACGAACTACTGTTGACATGGCGTCGTTGACGCTTGATATCCATCGGTTGTAGTTAATACATCAACCAAAATTTGCGAAATTCCTTTCCATCTGCCTTGTTTATTACTCGTGTTATTTTCTAAACAGTGACTGATGGTATTATTTAGCTAACTTTTTCTTATACATGATTAAGGACTCAGATGTATAAACTTGCGACTTAAAATGCTAATATTTCCTTTACAAACATGGTACAACAACGTTTTAAGGATCTCTAAATTGCTAAATCTACCTTATTGAAAGAAATTATTTTCCCCTTCCTTCACCTTTTTCAGAGTCCATGCAAGTCAAAACCATACCATCGACCACCAAGAAGGAGAAAAAAAGGAAGATATTAAAGTACTTTTGAACGATACTTCTTTGCGTTGTAATATTCATGTTGACACGGGCACTGAAAAGGATACGTAGACCGATGTCTGGGATCAGTCATATGTAAAAGGTCTTTCCGGTTTTTCTGTCTTGTTACTTTTCACGCTGTTATTTCACTTGGCCAGAACTTTTGAAATGTCCTTAATGGACACCAAAAACCTTTTCTATTCCTGTTTTTTTTTTTTTTTTTTTTTGCTTCATTGGCACAAAAATAACTGCCATGTCTGATACTTCATTGGCACAAAAATAACTGCCATGTCTGATACTTCATTGGCACAAAAATAACTGCCATGTCTGATACTTCATTGGCACAAAAATAACTGCCATGTCTGATACTTCATTGGCACAAAAATAACTGCCATGTCTGATACTTCATTGGCACAAAAATAACTGCCATGTCTGATACTTCATTGGCACAAAAATAACTGCCGTGTCTGGTACTTCATTGGCACAAAAATAACTGCCATATCTGATTTTACTCTTACCTTTTCTGTTGTGCTTTTTATAGGCAACTGGCTTCATTGTGTTCCTCACAAATTTGAAATTTGAATGAATTTTCTAAGAGGGCAAAATATAACTATATCTCTGTTTATGTTCTCTCTCTCTCTCTCTCTCTCTCTCTCTCTCTCTCTCTCTCTCTCTCTCTCTCTCTCTCTCTAACAGAATCCTCTTAAAATTTTTGGAGTTTAATGGTTTCATCTCATACTTTAATCGCAAAGACCATTGCGTTTTTCAACAGAATCTCAAATTAGTGACTAATGAGAAACGAAAGAAACTTTTTGAATTACTTTTTACTTGCTACAATACTTTCGAAATGGAAATTCTATAAAAATGCCATTTTTCGAGGATTAGTAGCGCATTGTATCTACAATGAAGCCATATTCAGGAATCCACAGAATTTTTAATTCAAGTGGTCAAAAATTTCCCTTGAAAAAATAGAAGTAAATGGCAATAAAGCTTTTTGAATTGCTGCGACGCGGATTTTTCCCTTTCCATCTTATATTGTGGTTAGCTCCATGAATGAGTTTTCATAACTGTTACCCTCGCTACTTTCCGGCGTTAGGGAGGTAATTGCTGTATTAACTTCATTTTTAATGGGGAAGGACAAGGGAAAACCATAGGGGCCAAATTAAAGAAAAAAAAGGCAAAAGAGAATAAACAATGTGGTGTGGAGGCGGGTGAGGGATAAGTAGGCATCCAAACAAAAATTGTCTTTATGCAACATAGTTCGCATATTACAAACGCCGCTGTGACCTGAGTGTTGGGGAGCTGTTATTATTCTCATAACCCGCCGTAACCCCGGGGGAAAATCCCCTCTATGATAGGAGGCCATAAAGATCGTTTTGGATATGAAGCCGCCGTCCGCCCTTTATTGGGACTCCCATAGCAACTTTGGTAGCCCCCACCCCCCCGCAATAATGGCTTTTCGAGATGGTCCGACAACGCTCGAACCATCCAGCGCTTATTGCCAGAATTACAAAAGCCTTGCGCGCGTTCTTCTTATTAACGCTCAGAGCGAAAATGCCTGATGGAAAATGGGGATCTTGTAAAGAGGATTATTGTATACTTTGTTTTTATTCAACATTTGTATATTCTGCGAGATCGGGGATTTGTCTTTTTTTCACTCAGATTGTTTTTATATTCTCTCACTGGAGTCTGAAAGATCTGTAAATGAGATTACTTGAATAGTGTGCTCTATGTAATAGGGTATAAGCATTATTACAGATTTAGTGAAGGTATGGAACCAGATATTTTTCATTTAAAGGATATTAGAAGAGGGGGAAAGGCGGTGGTGTGGAGGGGACGAGGTTGCACAGAACTGAAAACGGAAACAGTATAATACCAACGACTGAAGAAAACCTCTTTAGTTGTGGCCTGCGCTTGGAAACACCAGCTCGGATTTATCAGGTGAACAGAGAGCTGTACTTATTGTTGTGAGTTGACCCTGTTGTTAGTTTCACTGTGTAATGGAAAGTAAAGGAAATAGATTTGTGGTTAGACCTCTCGTCAAAAATACAAAAGTAAATTGCAATAAACTTACGAGACAACTTTGGAAGCTTGTATGGTGTGTTGTACAGAAAGCTGTTTGACAGCGAAAGATAAACACGAAGAAAAGAAGAAGAGATGTATAGTAGGAGGGAGTTTGGAGGTGGAAGTGACATTTAGCTTCGAATGAAGATGGACAGCATGAGGGGAGAATAACGAAAAATGGGAAGTGAGATGTCACGCATGCACGTATTCGCACCAAATCAATACAACAACATCACGATCTCTGCCAAGAACTCAAGATACTTGTCGCAGCGTCCTACTCGTAGACATTTTACTTGCGCACGGTTAATTGTATGACGGGTGAGAGGAGCGGTCGTAACAAGGTTAAGTTAGCGTAAGATATATCACTTGCGCCAGTGTTAATTGAACTGCGGCTCTAATATTAGAACTGAGACTATTACAGTAATGCTTCGGCGATTAATATTCATCGGTGAGTTCGTTTTCTGGAGTTCGTTCATTTTAATTGCTAATAGGAAAATCAGCGCTTCCATTCTGCCAGCCTTTACTTATCAAGAATATCGCAAGGACGACGTGTCAAAAACAGACATTCCTTCCTTTCCCCCTCTATATTTAAACACGTCTCCAGTCCCCTTATGTGCTATTTGCTTAATGAGACTTCTTAGGGTGTGTTCCTTCCAGAGAGGTTTGTTTACAGGACCTCAAGGGCTGCATTTGGCAGATGTCTTTTACGTTTTTCCCTCTGCCCGTTTACACGGACGGGGCGCCTCACATTTCCTGCGCTATAATGATGCGTCGCTGGTGTTCCGGATTATTCTCGTTCTTTTTCCCACCCGTAAACTCTCACAATTCTTATGTTAGTTTCGTTTTTCTCTGTACATTGAATAATTCAGGATTATTTTTGCCTAATCTTACTGACTGAAACATTATGTGTTGATCAGTATTTTAGAGAGATTTTGTTTCCTTTATTTATCAGATTTTCATTCCCATAATATTTCTTAAAGCATTTTCTCTTATTGTTCTTCGTTTTCCCATTTCTTTCCACACAGTTCCGAAGTTTTTTTCCTATTAAATGAACCGTGACACCACAATGTCAATAAAAAACGATCTGGTCTAATATCATTGCTTGTTTGTTTCATTTTAAATGTTCTGCTTTCTTTATGCTCTTTAATTATTTATCGTTTCATGTAGAGTTTTCTCTAAAACAGATCAGGGACGCTTTAGTTTTTTCATTTTTTTCTTATCTGTGTCTTCCTTCCATACATAACACTTGCTCTCTCTCTCTCTCTCTCTCTCTCTCTCTCTCTCTCTCTCTCTCTCTCTCTCTCTCTCTTTACTTTTGTCCCCCTTCCCGTAGTATCACTAGTCTTATTAATCATTGATGCTCTTCAGTATTCACAATGTCTTGTACTTATCTGTCTTTTCTTTGTTAAGTAATTTTTTTCGGACGTTAACGACTTTTATTATATCTTGAAATACCTCCCTGGCAGAAACCTTAGCGTGCTCTTATATAATATATAATGAGTAGTATTTTTGCGACAAGTTCAGCTTCTCTTTTATCGTAATCGCCTTTCGTCTCTTTAGAAGTTGATACTTGCCAGTTATTCATCTGCATTACGTAAGGTTTTTTATGATCTCTTGTCACATGTATCGGTTTATTTTCTCATCAAAGAGCTCACAGATTACCAAAGCAGTAGTCCGACATGTGCACCTTTAGGTTCATGCTGCTTCATCAAGTTAATCAAAGTCGAGGTTTTTTTTTTTTTTTTTTTTTTTTTTTTAGGTGACATTGTTGTGTCTACTAGTCTTTCAGAAACGATTGTAGATGAGTTTTAGCTGATCACCGATAAAATGTCTGCTCTTCAAATTGCGGTCTTCCTTCACCTTTTACTTTCATTAGTTCTCCCTTTCTTTTCCTCTCTTTTTGTCACAACCAGGGTTATGAGTTAATGTCCTCTTTTCCTCTATTCTCGTTAAGTGAGTGAGATTGCTGCGCTCTGTCCTTTATTTCCTGTAATGAGAATAAGTTCTTCGTCTTTCTCTATTCCGGCCACTTAGTGTGGACCTCCTTTATCTCTTCATTCTTCCCTGTCGCCTTCTTTAATGTGAGGATTATCACCTCTTCAACTCCCTCATTTCGTGTGATGTGCATTCGCTCCCCACCCCCACCACGACCGGAGCAAATCTGCAGAGGCAGAGAGTTCTTAATTTGTTTATCACACCGAGATCTCTCATCTATCCACTGGATCTCTGCTAAATGACACCAGGCTCTGTACCCTCTGGCGAAATTTCTCAAAAGAGTAAGGTACGAAAGCCTCTCCTGTTCCTTCTGTCTTCTCGAGATAAGAAGCCCCCCTTGTTATTATCTCTTATTGCTCCTTCCACTAACATGAATACGATTCACTCCCTTCCTTCCGAAGAAAGGATAACTTTCACCATTTCTTCCTGAGCGTTATTATTGCCTGTACAAGACAGGACTCAACCGTGCAGTTTGGCGTATGGTGTGTTCCTTCCTTTTACCCCCATACAAGTCATGACGATGGTCACCTCTCTGCCCTTTGTAACGTGAGTGACTCCTCAGCTCCCTCACTCCGTCGTAACGTGCGTGCTTGCATCTCTACCGTCGTAACGTGCGTGCTTGCTTCTCTACCTTCCTTTTGTCTCATTCGTGGATCGTTCACTAAATTAATTCAAGAAGCTTAATTGTTTTCCATAGACTGAAACAAATGCCACTCTGTATGTATTTGTATGTAGGTATGCATGTTTGTATGTATGTATCTATGTATGTGTTATTATTATTATTATTATTATTATTATTATTATTATTATTATTATTATTATTCCATTTCTTTATCTAAATTTGATGAAACTTGATATGTAAGTATCTAAGGGTAGACAGTCTGTATGTATGTATGTATGTATGTATGTATGTATGTCTTATTATTATTATTATTATTATTATTATTATTATTATTATTATTATTATTATTATCCCATTTCTTTATCTAAATTTGATGAAACTTGATATGTAAGTATGTAAGGGTAGACAGTCTCTGTATGTATGTAGGTATGCATGTTTGTATGTATGTATGTATGTATGTATGTGTTATTATTATTATTATTATTATTATTATTATTATTATTATTATTATTAGTAGTAGTAGTAGTAGTAGTAGTAGTAGTAGTAGTAGTAGTAGTATTCCATTTCTTTATCCAAATTTGATGAAACTTGATATGTAAGTATTTAAGGGTAGACAACTGTTTTCCACATTATTAACTGGTATTGATTTGATTTTCAAGGCAACAGATGAATTTAAAATCCAGATTGCTAGAAGTTCTTATCTTCAGACTTCAACTCTACAAATGAAAATTATCGTGTCGGGTAATTTTTAACTCAACCGTTATCTCAAGGGAAATGGTAAATTATAAGTTCAATATCCTATTTTTAATTCTGTGATGTAGATGACACTATGTACTTAGGTACCGTAGAAGTTCCTCGTTGGACGAGTCGGTAAAGTTCTCGGCTAGCACTCTGCTAGGCCCGAGTTCGAGTCTCTGGCCGGCCAATGAAGAATTAGAGGAATTTATTTCTGGTGATAGAAATTCATTTCTCACTACAACGTGGTTCGGATTCCACAATAAGCTGTAGGTCCCTTTGCTAGGTAACCAGTTAGTTCTTAGCCACGTAAAATAAGTCTAATCCTTCGGGCCAGCCCTAGGAGAGCTGTTAATCAGCTCAGTGGTCTGGTTAAACGAAGGTATACTTAACTTAGGTACCTTAGAGAATGATCGGTAGTGTCCCTAGATGGTTTTGACTTAATTTTCAAGTTCAGCATTCATATTAAGGCCTACATCGAGGGAACTTGTTAGGTAGGAACTTTTTGGGGGTGGGTGATCATTTTTCCTAAATGTGTTTCTTACCGTAAACTATTTTTGAAGGTTTTCAACATTTTGCTTATGTTTGATTTTTGTGAAATTTTGTAGGTACTTCTGGGGCTGGTGGTTACTTTTACTAATGTTCTTTTTCCCTTACTTATTTTTTAAGGACACGGGACAATTTAACGGTCAGTCTTCTCTTTCTCTGGTTGTAATAACACTAGGTTATTAATTATGGTTAATAACCTGGTGGCCAGGCAACAGATCAGTTTCCTCACCATTTATTTTTTACTTGTGATTTTAATTAAAATTAGTAGGTACGTAATTATATGCCTCGGTCAGGATGTGAATCTGTCGCTTTTTTCGTGCTTGGGTACCTTGCTTCAGTTTCAAATCCTTTTCATCTTTTGCTTTAGTCCAGGCATATAGTACATCATGCCTTTTGCTAAAGACATAAACCATGTACGTGGTGCCTAGCCGACTGTGGTGCATTGCAGCCAGAGTGAGACTGGCAACCTCATTTCAAAAGATTGACTGAGAAGCGGAAAATTAACACCAGGAACCTGAAGGTGTGTACGGCTCCTCAAATAAATAGTACCCTTTCCTATTTTTATGTAATCCATTACAAAACTATTTACGAAAGTGGTTTCACTTCCTCATTTGCCCTTCTCAAATTCAGGAATTTCCCAGTGACTACATCAGCGATCTTCCACTTCTCGATTCATCCCTTCGTTCAGGTGTCCAAAAATTCAAGTGTCTCAACATTTCCTTCTTTCTGTAATCCCTTATACAACTATATATGAAAGTGGTTTCACTTCCTCATTTGCCCTTCTCAAATTCAGGAATTTCCCAGCGACTACCTCAGCGATCTTCCACTTCTCGATTCATCCTTTCGTTCAGGTGTCCAAAAATTCAAGTGTCTCAACATTTCCTTCTATTCACCGCTCTCCTCACCCTTTTGTCCTGTATTGGCGTAATGTAGGACACTTCCCCTTCTAACACTCACACTCCCCAGTGACCGTAATGCGAGCTCCCTGGAATTCTTCTTTCTCTCACCTTCCCCTATCTTTTGTAGGGCTTTTGAATCTCTCCCCTCCCTCTTGCTTTAATGTGAGCGGCCCCTTAATCTTTCCATACGTTGTAACTTCCCTTATCTTTAGCAATACGGTTGGTTCACCAAGGGTCTTCCCCCTTTGTGTACGGCTCCTAAAAATCTGCCTTCTTTCATCTATCCCTCTGCTATGTGTTCTGGTCCATACGTCTGTATTGTTCCCTATTCCACAACACGAATATTTACTCTTGTAATGTAATTGGCTTCGTGTTAACGTTCTAAAATAACATTTTTTCATATCTCTCCTCTTTTTCTGTTGTCACGATTATTTTGTTCTTCTGTCTTTCTTTTATTACTTTTAACGTGCTTTTTTCCAGTTTTGTATGGGGTAAGCACGATGCCTTCTTTTTGAAGGACTTTGATTTGGCTTTGGGGTAGACTTTGTAGTCTCGATCGGCTGCCCTGCCTGTCATCGCTTAGACCCCGGTAGCGTATGTACATGTATTGTACGTCTCCAGCGTAAATAGTTATTATTCCTCTTTTATCTTAGCCCGTCTCTTATTGTGTGAAAGCCTCTTTGGATGACCTCGAGGCCTACGTCACCCTCTTATCCAGCTTAGGGCGACGTAATAAGTTTTATGAAGCAGGGCCTGTCTCTTGGGGCCTCGCTCTCTTTAACACCTCTTGATCGACAGATTGATGGGTAGACAGAATAATAGCATTAGGAGAGAGAGAGAGAGAGAGAGAGAGAGAGAGAGAGAGAGAGAGAGAGAGAGAGAGAGAAGAGAAAATGGTTGAATGTAGGACCATAAAATTAGTTACCAATCTCCTGTAGACACATGCAAAATCAAATGACACTCCGTCATTTTTCGAAAACACGAGAAACGGGAAATGAGTGAGAGAGAGAGAGAGAGAGAGAGAGAGAGAAGAGAGAGAGAGAGAGAGAGAGAGAGAGAGAGAGAGAGAGCGGGTGATATTCAGACACAAAAGGCGAAATTGGACGCATAATCACGAGAGTAGTATACAAGACAATCCTAATGACAAGGAGACAGATAGGTGCCATTGATCATCGGTGGTCAGCAATGGAAGAGAGATAAATCAGGGAGACAGCCGAAAGTTGATGAACGACCTGTAATTCCCCGACTGGGGGATAACGCACACCAATCCAGTGCAATCTTCCGTGAGGAAAACAATGGAACTTTGTTGAGGATTGATCTGGCAATTGCAGGAACCAATATCTCTCATTATTGTACGATCATATGAAAGGGGAAATGGAAAGATAAGAGCAACACGGAAGTTTTATTGGATATTCGTAAAATAACAGGTATTATCGAGTGCGTATGCTCTGGTACGAGAGAGAGAGAGAGAGAGAGAGAGAGAGAGAGAGAGAGAGAGAGAGAGAGAGAGAGAGAGAGAATGGTTGAATGTAGGACCATGAAATTAGTTACGAATCTCGTGTGGTTACATGCAGAATCAAACGATACTCCGTCGTTTTTCTAAAACACGAGAAACAGGAAAGGAGAAGGTAGACAGAAGAATATAGTATTAGGAGAGAGAGAGAGAGAAAGAGAGAGAGAAGGTGGCTTTAGCCCTGAAGCATCGGTGATGTTGCATTCAGTATAGCACACAGAATAAAGACTGCCAGGCTTCTTGGTTTTCTAAGAAGAGCCATCTACTTTCTTTTCCTCGTTCTCTGAGGAGGTTTGAGATTTTTCGTCTCTTGAGGCCATTTCAAATAACTCAAGGTTCTCCTCGAAGATTGTTTCATTTTCTGTTTTGAAATAGGAGATGAGCAAGTGCCCGAGGACATATAATCTAAACAGCTGAATTTTTATTTCTTTTCCTCGATACGAACATGTGGCCGACAGTCCATGGTGGAAGTGGCCTGGCAAGTCTTGATGTTTCATATATGTTAGCAAAAAAACGCAATGCTTGAGAATGAGGAAATTGAACTTAACGCTGCCTCATCTTGCCCAGTTGCTGGTGAATATCAAGATATTAACTATTACTTTTATGGTTTTCCTTTGTCCACACGTTCAGTAAAAGATGAGTTTACGGTATCTATGTATCTCTCTCTCTCTCTCTCTCTCTCTCTCTCTCTCTCTCTCTCTCTCTCTCTCTCTCTCTCTCTCTCTCTATATATATATATATATATATATATATATTATATTATA
Source organism: Macrobrachium rosenbergii (assembly GCF_040412425.1). NCBI lineage: Eukaryota > Metazoa > Arthropoda > Malacostraca > Decapoda > Palaemonidae > Macrobrachium > Macrobrachium rosenbergii. Next base: position 3,286,051 of record NC_089751.1, read on the forward strand.
TATATATATGTGTGTGTTTGTTTTATATTCTCGTCATTATTATCGATAAATGAAAGATTAAATGTTTAGTACAATATTCAGACTATATTCACGGAGGTCTTATGGTACAATACGTCAATATGTGAAGATATGAATCCAATATATTATTAGTACATAGTGCCTACATCAGTATACCTGCTTTATCTCTTACAATCAAACATACAGGTGTCTAGTTTGAATACATGCATACATACTACAATCATACATATTTACACTACAGTCATAAAAACTTATATACATGCATACTTATATGTGTGTGTATGTTCATAGTTATGTTGAATTTTAGCATTGAGTGATTAAGTATTTATGTGTAGTCATGTTCGCTCGCACGTACATACCGAGGGTGAAAGGCTGTCAATAAAATGAGAACGGTTTCTTTACACCTTGGGATAGATTCATTCCAAATAAGATTTTCTTAGTTTTTCCCCGAAAAGATTAATTCTCACCTAGAGGATTTAATTATTATTTATTGAAAAATTTCCCCTAGTATTTAATTATTATTTATTGAAAAATTTTCCATTTGTTTCTGTATGACACGGTTTCTGCTTTAATGATTTGTTGCTGTGTAAGGCGCTGGTTGGTTAAGGATG
>NC_089751.1:3289179-3296679 GCF_040412425.1 Macrobrachium rosenbergii
TTCAAAAAGCGTGAGCAATATGTATCCATATATTTACTTTTCCCGTATATAGCAACGACAGCGTTGGAAATGAAATCCACATAAATTTGTTTTCGTCCAGCCCGAGTCCAGTCCCTCTTATCAGTAGCCCTTAGGCAGAATTAACGTAGCCTTGTCGGAGCCTCAGGACTGCACGTAACGTCTATGGTCAGGATATACTATCTTGATCATTTATTATGCTACTGTCATTATTGACGGTGTGGTCAGTCTCTAATCTATGCGGTTAACCAATCCATCTTGCTAAAAATATTCAGACACAATTATTCACGCAACTGATACGTGCCAGAAGAAAAAATGAAATGAATAGGTGGCACAATATTCAAGCCGTAAGTTGTTCCTGAATATCTCGCAAAAATAGTGGTTTGTATTTTAAGGTAATCTTAAAATACCTCAAAACTAATCACACTTCTGCAACATACTAAGTTGTCAGTATTAAAATTATGGGGAAGAAAATTTCGTTTGGATATAATGGTACTAAAATGTAATTTAATTATTATTTCGCCTACCACTAGAAAAATTAGGGCTGAGAAATGCCTACACACACACACACACACACACACACACACACACACACACACACACACACACACACACACACACACCGTGATTGTCTAACAGATATTATACAATAGGAAATTAGACTGTATAGCATGAGTATATCTCATGATTGTTTTTGTAATTCTGATGTAAAAGACACTACAGCAGATTGTTGGATAATCACTGAAAGAGTACCCAGGTAAATCAGGGTATCTTTTTAATTTACTTCTCTGAAAAGAACAGCAAAAAGGCTAACAAGCTATCGAAGTTACATCGCAGAGAAATAAATTGTAGGATGATACCATATAAATCTGAGAACTCATACAATGAATTTGCCGAAAGACTCGAACCGCCTTTGCATGTTGTGTTATGTTTGTTTATTGTAGGTTCGGAAGGTCATGTAAAAATTGGTAAACAGGTGCTTGAAAATCAATCGTGTTGGATTTGTCACAGGATAATGACTAACGGTTATTATTTTATTATTATTTATTTATTATTATTATTAATTTCCTTGGCTGCCTTTTGCGTGTGTGTGTGTGTGTGTGTGTGTGTGTGTGTGTGTGTGTGTGTGTCTCCCTCCCCTCCCCTTCCCTTCCACTATCCCTTCCCCTGTCCCCTCCCCCTCCCCTTTCTCTGCTCTCCCCTTCCCTTCCCTACCCCTTCCCCTTCCCATCCCCTTCACTCTCCCCTTCCCTTCCCCTTCCCATCCCACTCCCTTATTATTATTATTATTATTATTATTATTATTATTATTATTATTATTATTATTATTAAGCTTTCTGCAACCTTAGTTGTAAATGCAAAATGCTGTAAGCCTATAATAGTGGCCCTAATAGTGAAAGCAACCTAGTACAAAAAAGGCAATTGTGGAGCAAAGAATGAACTACCTATGAGAAAAGAAATATGGTAAATAACAAGAAATTAGATGAATAATGAAGCAAAACTTATAAAACAAATAACAAATAAACTCTGAAGTAAGACTAATGTCAGCATACTGAACAAAAAAAGCATTTCAACCTAATTTAAATTTCTGAAGTTCAAAAAATTCAGATACAGGATTAGGGTATCTTTATACAATTTAAGCACAACTGGAACAATGCGTCTAGAAAGCTGTGTGGTATTGAACCTCACAGAAAAGGCAAGAGTGTTATAATTAACTCTCTAGTCAGTAGTACGTGGCATAGTCTTGGAAAATATAAATGCAAATTATGTTCAGAAAATGAAGCATCTTATAATCTTATACAATAGGCCCATTAAGCTAATTGAACTATTGCATGAGATTTGCACCGAGATTAATGATAAGAAATTTAATGAAGCTAAGTTTTTGTAGAACAGTTTAAGATTGAAGACAGTTGAAAACCGAACTATGGAAAAATATTCAAAACATGGAAGAATAATAGAATTAAAATACTTCCTCAGGATAGACATATCTCCAAAAATCTTGAAAGACTTCACCAATACCAATAACGTATTTTGTGTAGCTGAAGAAAAGATGAACCGGATATTTCAAAAGTGATTTTGCAATCAATTAAAACGATGAGGTAAAAATGAGATATAAGCAGCCTACTGAGTTTATACTGCCAGGCTGTGAGTTGTTACTATAACCCCCCCCCCTCTCTCTCTCTCTCTCTCTCTCTCTCTCTCTCTCTCTCTCTCTCTCTCTCTCTAGCAATCTAGGCTAGCTCTGTCCCTAACCACTTCTCACACCATCTCGGATGCCCCTCATAGCGATCCCCAGGGAACCACAAGAGGGAGCCAAGGACCACTCGAAGAAATTCTCCTGAACTCCCTCCCCGCCTTCCCTTCCCCTCAACCCCCTGAGGAGGTAATAGCAAAGGGGTAGGACCACTGGAACAGCTGGAGGAGCACTCGAAATATCTCGTCCTTGATCCAAACGCAAAGGGGGAGAAAGCAATTGTGGGAGGGCACTTCGATCCCCCACTCGAGGAACATCATCATTTTATGAACGAGGTCTCGCGGAATCGAAGAATATCTCTCGAGCATCGAGGGAAGAGATTGCGATTTATGATTTCTAAAGAGGGGAGGCCACGTGCGAAACTAGAATTTAGGAGGAAGTGATGCTGACGGTAGAAAGACAAGGGAAAGCAAAGTTTTGCCTTCTCAGAAAGGTCGAGGTTCAAGGGGGGAAAATAGCAGTTAGATATTATGTTTGATCTTTAAGGATATGAGGAAGGACGTTTCAGCTTCTGTATACAGAGGGCGGAAATAAAACACGCCAGTCTTGCTATACTCTATTGGCAAAGGGATGACTCGTATCATTCTAGAATATAAGCAGATGATGAAAATCCTCTTTGGAAATAAATAACAATTCTCTTTACACCAGAAGCCCCTCTGAAATTGCCTCCTAAACATATTTCTCTCTTCTAGACTCACGCAAGCTCTACTAACAGGTAAAACTTAGTTTTACTGAGTCGTAGTGTCCAACATTCATCCTGTATTAAGGAATCTCTTTTCGTTTTATTTCTTGTTTTACCCAAACTTACTTGTATCTCATAACGTCCTCTCTCTTTATAGAATAATTTCTCTCGTAAACAAATGGCAGTTTTATTTGATTGATCCAGGGTTTATAGACTTGGTAGACTCCGAAACAACCGTTATATCAGTTTGACTGAAATTTGTGCTGATGGATCCTTTATGGATAGTTTCTTTTTTCCATTCAGATGTATCCTTACAGGCTAATTTAGGTCATTCACCGCAATTCAGTATCATAAATGTACTTTGTTTTCTAAAGTCTTCATATCCAAAGATCTCATACACGAATCTCATTTCACCTTCTGTCTTGGGAGTAAATGAGCCTTTCCCCATAACTATACTTTTAAATGTAATTCATACCTCTCTCTTCTTTAGATTCTGAGAAAAATAGCCCTTATGCAGATTGACCATAAGTACCTTTCTCTCCGGCGTTTCTTGTTCTTTTATCTGCCTTTCTCTTTGCTTGTGGAGCTCCCCAGCTGTGCTTTCTATCCCCCCCTCCCACCTCTGTGAGGTACAACTCTTAAGTTGGAGTGAGAAGGTAAGCTGAGGGGGTGGGGTGGGGTGGGGGCAGAAGGAGTGGTGTGGAAAAGGGGGGAAACGAGGCTGGGTTTGTGGTCCTACAAGGAAATTCACTTTATCGGCTCATTGGGGACGGTCATATCTCTCTCTCTCTCTCTCTCTCACTGTGTGTGTGTGTATGATTTATTAGCAGCACACGTGTCTCTTTCCGTCATTTTCAGACTCTTTGCTCTCCATTTATCACACTTTAGCTATCGTTAACGGCTCTTTTTCTCCAGGATTTTTTTTTCTTGGCAACCATTACAAGAGCCTTAAGATGGTCAGATTTACCAGAGACGTTGTCATCTCTTATTTTCATATGACACAAATTTACTTGGTTATTCAGTGTTCTTTTTATGACTGTCGCTTTTTTTTTTATCTTTACAATGATGTTTATAACAATTACTAATTTTTTTTTTTTTTTTTTGTCTATCACAGTCATCCTATTCGACTGGGTGGTTTTATTTTATAGTGTGGGTTTCCGGTTTGCATCCTGCCTCCTTAGGAGTCCATCACTTTTCTCACCATGTGCGCTGTTTCTAGTAGCACACTTTTTTACATGAGTCCTGGAGCTACTTCGGCATCTAGTTTTTCCAGATTCTTTTTCAGTGACCTTGGGATCGTGCCTAGTATTCCTATTATTAATATTATTATTATTGTTGTTGTTATTATTATTATTATTCATAGTGTGCTCAAATTTATATTGAATAAACCACTAAGTTTATTAGCTTGCATAACTTAGTTAGCTGTAAAATACAAATTAAATTAACATGCTAAGGAAAATAAATAAACAAGTAAAAAATTGATAAATAAATAAGTAGTGGACTAGGAACTTGGGGAAGTCATATAAATTAGTACACAGAAGCATGAACCCTAAAGTTATCCTTACACGCTTTACTAATCTTAGGACTTCCAGTAGGAATGTTTCATAATTTAGATCGAAGGAAACAAAAGGTTTCCTTCGATGCACGTTAGCTGGAGACGACGGCAGTCGTGTTTTAGTGATCTCAAGATTATGGAAGACAATCATCTGATGATCATCTGGTGATGATCTAAATCATTGTTTAGGAAATGTAATTATTATCAACCTCGAATTCTTTTTTCACTGGATTTCCCATATTTATTTCCTAACAAATTGACATGAACACAAACTTAGTGAACAAACTCCATTATGGGGTACACGCAAAGGTTTTCAATCGCCGCTAAAATGAACTCGCCTCAACATGACAGGAAGCGTCCGAGTCCATATTTCATGCCTGGAGGTAACCTCATCATTTTGGAGGGAATCCGTCTCCTTATGAGTCTTTGAGTGTTCGCTAATAACATGCAAGATTGATGACTTCTTCGACAAAGGACTTCGCTTCCTGAAATTATCCACGTCGGAGAAATGGGACTTGCTTATTTCCTCATCCCTTTCTCCTGCTGTGCGCTGGTTGACTTGCGCGCTTTTTCCTCGCTCTTTCGAGAGTTCATCAGTTTGGACGCTCTAGTCAACACTGAAAAATGTGGATAAGGAACGTTAAAGCTACACACATACACACAGACATATATATACTGTGTATATATATGTGTGAATAATTATTCTAGATATTCATATTTAGTGTTAATGTCTAAGTCTCTAAAATAAATATATAAATACAGTATATATGTATGTATATATATATTATATATATATATATATATATATATATATATATATATATATATATATATATATATACACACACAATTCTAGTAGCCACAATGCCCTGTTAACTTCTCGAATTCTTTGCGCTTTTTAGGATATGCTTTTAACTACGAAGCCATAAGATCCAAACACAAGAAATTGAAGAGACTGTGAATTGCCGGTCGCGGGAGACGAACCCGAGTCACCATAACCACAGGGAGGTCACGTTGCCGACCTGACCACGAGAAGGATAAAAGTCTATTACCTCTCGTACATACATATACCTGCCGTTTTCAGATATATTTATTAGAACTGGAATAGACCCATCCTCACCATCGTAGCCAAGTTGGCAATCGTTTTTATTGCTTTTTGGGCTGAAATATATATGTAGAATCTACTGGTCACTTTTACCAGACACCTATGTAATTCTAATAGCCACAATGCCCTCTTAATTCTCGAATTCTTCACGCTTTTTTGGATATGCTTGTAACTACGAAGCCGTAACATCCAAACACAAGAAATTGAAGAGACTGTGATTTGCCGGTCGCGGGAGACGAACCCGAGTCCCGCGACCGGCAAATCACAGTCTCTTCAATTTCTTGTGTTTGGATCTTATGGCTTCGTAGTTACAAGCATATCCAAAAAAGCGCGAAGAATTCGAAAAGTCAAGAGGGCATTGTGGCTATCAGAATTACATATGTGTCTGGTAAAAGTGACCAGTAGATTCTACATATATATATATATATACATATATATATATATATATATATATATATATATATATATATATATATATATATATATATATATATATATATATATATATATATATATATATATAGTTTTATCGTGGTCATTTATTGCTGATACGAATATCTAGCATAATGACATACATACATTTACATGTATGATAATTCATGCAAATAATGAGGCATTGGCAGCTATGCACAAATATAAAAGTAGATACATATGGTTTGTCAATAACTCGTTCTTCTAAAATGAGTTGTTTTTATAAACGAGAAAAAACACTTCTTAACGGATTACTCGAGGACGAACCCCCAAGTGCAGAAAACTCGTATAATCAGTCCATTTCTCGGGACTCGGCCAAACCACCTTGAACCACTTACACACACTCTGTCATTCATCTATAACTCGCATACTCGTACATTCAAATGGTTCCTTGGTACTGTGGTCCTTTCATTCTAACACTCCTGGCACTGTCAGCGTAGTATTTTCTGTCTCCCTCCAGTTTTTCATCAGAGTTTTTAATCATATACACCCTTTTGCCAGATTTCCTCTCCCATTACTTTCACGTAACCAAACCTGGCCAACGAATGCCATGGTAAAGCTAGTGGCACTAACTAAATTATGCTGCCCAAGGCGAGGCCAAGGAAGGTGAGCGGTTAGTCGAAGGGTATGGAGCTGTTATTGAAGAGAGCGTCTTTCGGGGCAACGGTGTTCAGTTCTTTGCTCTTATATAACTCCAGTTGAGTTGTTTTGAAGGGAGTGCACGCTGATATAAAGTCTGTTTATTACTTTCAAAAACGTATGTTACTTCTCAATGAATAATTCATAAAATACTGACTGACACTGTGAAATAAAATGATCACATACTTTTAGGTTCTTAAAAGCGCAAACGATCTTTGACGCTATTATTCTGTATAAAACTTTTCTGTCAGAGATCTAAAGAAATTTCCATCCAATTTCTCTTGAGCTACAGAAGATAATGAAGGAAATTTAGAATGATGAATTTTATTGGTATGGATATTCATACCCTACATACACGACATACTTGGTGGGTAGTATCGTTCTCGGCTAGCACTCTGCTGGGCCCGCGTTCGATTCTCCGACCGGCCAATGTAGAATTAGAGAAATTTATTTCTGGTGATAGAAATTCATTTCTCGTTATAATGTGGTTCGGATTTCACAGTACGCTGTAGGTCCCGTTGCCAGGTAACCAATGGGTTCTTAGCCAAGTAAAACAAATCTAATCCTTCGGGCCAGGCCTAGGAGAGCTGTTAATCAGCTCAGTGGTCTGGTTAAACTAAGGTATTCTTATTGTTGCAGGCATATATGGATAATTTTCTTCCCACTTGGAGTACTCTGATCATACAAAATAATATTGTCCCTTTTTGAAGGTTAACTTGTTAAACTGTACACAGCAATTGAAATAGTTTTCTGATGTGTTGTACTTTCCATTTTCG
>NC_089751.1:3299179-3359179 GCF_040412425.1 Macrobrachium rosenbergii
AATTGTCATTTTAAAAATAACCAAGATAGCAGCATTGGAAGTCTTTGGCTTTTTCTTGACGATTAACGATTTTTTTTTTCCTTGAAAAAATATTTTTTTTAGAGCAAATGTCATCCTAAAGAGGTCCTTACCATTTTTAATCATAGTTAACAGAGGACTCACTGGACATTTATTATTATTATTTTTGTTGTTATTAATATTATAGTTATTTAGACGTAATGGTGTTTTCTTCTGTAGGTCTGTACTTACCGATCAACGCATACGAACGTCTGTACCGTGATTCCTTATTTTTTACTTTCTAAACTCACATGGGCTATACTCTAACTTGTAATTTGATTATGCTGCTTGCAAATACCTTGAACTTATCTAACCAAACGCTTTATGTACATAATTTATTCGTGGGATTCCATTTTGTCACGTTCCGAAAAGACATAATATTTGTTTCATTGAGCCTTTTGTCCACTGCTGCGACTACTTGATCCTTGCAGTTGCCTCGGCTGCCTTGGGCGAATGTTTCCCTCGGCCGCTTGAGCTGTAGTTATTCTAAGACAATTGCGTCGGATTGTCTACTTGCTCTGATGTAATAGCTGTTTCCTGATGCCTTGTAATATTGCTGGGAAAGAGGACATTAGATCGCTTCACCTGTTTTGACGTGACTTTCATCAGAAGTCTTTATCAGTTGAAACTAGAAAATTCGTCCTTCTTGGAAATTTGCCACAACATGCCAGTGGTCCTTGAAGATGGTATCAACTACACAGGCACTGAAAATTTATACTACAGGAGTTTCCATGGCTACAAGCTTTGATACCATTCCCCCTGTCGTCAGCCATTGCACGAGAAGCTCTCTGTCAAGACAATAATATTTATTCAGTGTGTGATAATCTCTTAATGTTCTTTACTTTTTATCAATTTAAACCCGGTTATAATTGATTCAAGCCAGTATTCGCCATGGAATATCATGTTATTTATGCGATTAACAATTTTGACTCAAATCTTGAGTATGCAAAGGCCTCGATGGTTAGGTAAGTTATTTAAATTAACTCAGTTTCGATGTAATTATAGAATTATATTGTGATACGTCCTTGGTGCCAAGAATACTATCATATTTCTTTCGGTGATTCGTTGATGATTTTGTATTTCACCTCGGGAAAGAGTGCTCACTGGATGGCCGTATTACACTTCTAGATCCTTAATTTCCCTAAATGTCATTAAAGTTATATTTAATGTGATATTTGAAGGGTTTATGGGATGATATTTTCCATTTAGAACGCCATTAACTAACAGATTGATTCAGAATTAACTACGAAAGTGTCCATCACCAGTGAGTGATCACCCGACAAACACGTTCCATGATTTAGTAAATGAGAATGCAGTTAATTTTCCCAATGCGTTAATTACTGATTTAGCTCATTAACCCTGATTGAGTAATTTGCAAACTCTAACAGGTAGAACACTTGATATTTTATTTCTAATTAGTTTTGACGGGCTTAATTTTTGATGCTGTAGCACTTCATGAGATGCGTATTATTTCGTTTTATTTGAAAGTGCGAATGTGTCATTAAAAGGGAAGTAGGTCAGGGGACTCTTGTCCATTAAAAATTGATCGATTGATGATGGATTGTAGAGACTGGCGTTTTATCGCTACAGGGAAATCAAGTATCCACTACCAATATGCGAACTCCCAGAGATAACATACGAACAGGACTCTCAAGATTTCATCCCATTTTTTTTACTCGATGGGTTTTGAAGGAATAATAACGAAATTATTATTATTATTATTATTATTATTATTATGACACATTCGGACAAATACCGTGTTCGAACTCCCCGAATCGAATGTTACAATGTTATTTCCGCCGCGTAAAAGTTTTCTAAACGTTAAGTGAATGTCATCATAATTTACGAACGACTTCCTGACGCCCGCTCACATTTGCCGCCATTTGTTTACATCGAGAATCTCTCGACGTAATTATGTTTATTTTCTTTCGTATCAGCAACACAATCGCTGTTAATTGCGTAGAAATCACGACAGATTCACAGTTGATAATAGACAACTTACGAAAAATTAAGAAGCGGGAAGAAATGTAATGCGCTGTCTTTGTCGCTCTTCATCACTATTATCCCAGTTATGCGGACAATGGGTGCTTAATTGGCCGCAAATCACATCGCATTCACTTGATACAACAATGAATCATTTGCTGCGAAAGCATTACGGAGCATCTTTTGAAAGACGCTGGCAAAAAGACAGACGGTTGATGGCAGGGGCTGTCTCCTTCGGAGTGATAGATAACGCAATAAATCATAGCAGGAGGTACAGGGATCAAGAGGAAAAGCAACAGGGGAAAACAGACACATTTGAGGTGATCGGTTTCAGGGGAACAGAAGCCCTAGTCATATATATATATATATATATATATATATATATATATATATATATATGTATATATACATATGTATATATATGTATATATGTATATATGTATATATATATATATATATATATATATATATATATATATATATATATATATATATATATATAAAAGGACCTCATTCAAACTGGATGGTATCTAATGGAGTATTTATTCAGAAGAAGTTGCAAGCTTTCTTTGACAAGCAGTCCACATTATCAAGCTTGTAACTTTTTCTGAACAAATACTCCATTAGATACCATCCAGTTTGAATGAGGTCCTTTTAGTAACTCTAGTAATGCACAGAACAATTGTGTATGTGATAAAGTTAATGTATATATATATATATATATATATATATATATATATATATATATATATATATATAAAAAAATCCTGTATAAGGAGTATTCTTCAGTGTGTGAAGTAAAAAAAAAGGGGGCTCATTTAAAATCAAGAACAAACTCTACATCAACGAATTTAGCTGTTGAGTTTTTATTTCATGTTTCCGAACCCCAACAGACAACACGGAGATGTTCAGCTTGAATGTCTGATCAAGAAATGTGATACGTTCAAGCCTTGTATGATACTCATGACATCTCTGGCCGTGAACCCTTTGCGAAATGTCATCTACAGAATGACACGTAATTTTCCTTGGAAACAGTGAGCAGAATTGTTATTGTTATTTCGTTTGATTTTATACCTGCAGAAATCGGATGAGGGAAGTCATTTTGAAGTAAAGCGTCCATTACTGTTGGCGGTGGAAGAGACAGGTTTCTAATTCATTCCTGGCCAAAATCCGATTAAGTTTTTCATTTGTGTTGAAAAACTCACGCCTACAGACGCCGCACATTGCGAAATTACCCTCGTTTATCTTCTGGCTGCACCGAAGAATTGATTTTGCAGTTGTTTTAAATTATTGTTTGCTTGAACTGATAAACAGTGTAATTAAAAGACAGTAAAACAAAACGAGATACGAAATTGTTACTTCAAAGCTCAGATTATGAATAAAACCCGCTCCATAGCAAATCGTGACGTTCACTGAACTTAGTTTTCAATTTATATCTTCACCGGGTTTTAGATTTCTAATTTTTGTTAGACTAATGTAACATCAACTGATAAAACGAGATAAAATATTGTTAAAATCATATTCGAATGTCCTGATGACTTTGTAACTGAAATCATGAGGATAAAAGCCTTCACTTTTTAAAAATCCTGTACCGGGGAGTATAAGAAAATCAAATTTAGGTTTTATTGTTGGTCATTTTATGATTGCGTAACTATATGCTTAGGCCTTTACTTTAATTACTCGTGACTATAATCTTCACGGCAAAAAAGTTCAGTCTTGATCTTTTTTTCCACACCGGTGGATTGACATCAGCTCCTGCTCTCCGCCTTTTACAGTGTGTGTTGTTATGTGGAAGTTATGGAATGCAACTCCTGGAATGTCGTCATGCACCTCTCTCCTCATGTGAAAAGTGAATGATCATTACTAAGCGTTCTCCCGTTTGTCACCAATTAGTCCTTAAATGTATTGCTTAAATTGGGTCATAAAATGATTAGCTATCTTCATGCTCCTTTCTGTTATAATTAATCAGTAGGTAACATGCTCTTTGTTACCAGTAGGCATCCAACATATGGTAATTAATTCTTTATGCTGTAGTTAATTGCCACTAACACTGCCCTAAATTGGAATGTTTGAGTAGGTAATTTCTCTTTGGCAAGCGTTTCCATGGAACAAATCCCTGCTTGTCTCTGTATACGAAAGATTTCTTTTTTTATTCAATATAAATCTTTCGGTCATGGGTTTCGTCACTCATGCTCTTCATCTCTGGAGTGGCTAAGGAATTGTTATGATAATAATAAAGAGTACTACCACTATCAATATTAATTAATGATATTCTTTCGTCTTTTCTTTAAATGAAAGCTTGTTAATGTAATCGGAACTAAGAGTGATGGCGCTTGAAATGACGTGCTCTATGCAGATGACTGTTTTCATTTTCCCTTACTTAATTAGAGTTGGCAAGGAGTTGTTGAGCTGTACGTTTCTGTCGCAAATAAACTCTGAACACGTTCACTTTTGCTAATTAATAGGAAGTTTATATAATATTTCTGCTGTGAATATCCATGTCTTCATAGTAACGTCCTTAATTTAACTTATTTCAGCAGACAAGTGGAAAGAGCGCTTAAAAAATAAGAAATAATAGATAAAATATAGATTAGCTTGATATAAAGGATTTTAACAAGTAAAAATAGGAGAAATTTCATTGAACTCACCTGAAATTCATAAAATGAGTTTTCATACAGTTTGGTATTTATCATACTTTTAATGTACATATATTTTTTCCAAAAAAGTAATTTCACAAAGTATGCATGCACGATTGTTCAGAAGTAGTATCGGCAAACTCGCGCTGTTCCAAAAATATCAGATTCATTAGTTCTCTGCTTCTGCCTCTCTGCGTTCCATTAGGGGCGTGTTCCCCTATCCTGGGCAATAAGGGGACGTCATCGTGATCTCGTTGCCCCAGTGATCCTTTTCATCCCAAACCGTACTGCATTATATATACTGCTGGGCGACCCATTGGTTAAATATTGCCGGCAGGGTGATCCACCCTCTCAGCCTCTTTTGCTGGTGGTTTATAAGGAAGAAAATTGGGTGAGAAGAATCATGTGAGGAGCCTGCTTTATGAGGCTGGGGTCCGAGGACGCCGGTGCCGGGTAACGGAGCTCTCTCTGTTGCTGTTGTTGCCGTCTTCGTCGTAGTTAATTTTGTACTGTACGTGAAGAAGTGATTGCTGCTCTTGCCCCGCACTGCTCGCAAGGAAATTTTTATCAGGTTATTACTATGCTTCAGGCGGGCTGATTTATTGATAGAGTAAACTACAATTGCATCGCTAATGTTTGTCAACGACAACGTGCCATATCCGCACTGCTCTGTTCCAAGTTAAATTAAGTATACCTTAGTTTAACCAGACCACTGAGCTGATTAACAGCTCTCCTAGGGCTGGCCCGAAGGATTAGATTTATTTTACGTGGCTAAGAACCAATTGGTTACTTAGCAACGGGACCTACAGCTTATTGTGGAATCCGAACCACACTATACCGAGAAATGAATTTCTATCACCAGAAACAGATTCCTCTTATTCAGCGTGGGGCCATTTCTTCTTCCAGTAATTAACATCGTTAATCTATAGTACAAAGGAAAATAAGTACTACCGTGCTTTGTAGGATCAAGAACGTTTCTGATATGATGTAGAACTTTGGATTAATTATATCACACAGTAGGGGTATTGCTATTTTCGAGCAACTTTTTGCTCTAATAAATCAAATTAACTTGAAATGTAAGTGAGAACCCTTCCTTTTGCTGGGATTACATTTTGTTTGGAATGAGTACGCCTGTCATAAAGGAAAATGTTTCGTGATCTGTTGAACCACAAAAACCGTCGAAATTGGTCAAGGAAAGAATAGAGAATAATGTTATGTTACCGCTTATAAATGCTCAGTGAGGACACTTAATTTTCTTAGAAAATAATACTGGCATAATTCTTGGAAAAACTAATAATATCGCACTAGGTTCTTATGGCGTCTCATTCATTTATAGATTGAAGGCGTTCAGTAGCGCAGAAAAGTTTATTGAATATTGCATGGAGTAAACTTACAAAGGTTGTAAATCAAGGGCAAGAGGACGCGAATTAAAGTTAAAAAAAAAGTTAATTACGCTTGCAAAGTTCAGCAGTTTACAAAAGAAAAAGTTATATGATTTGTATCCTGATAATGATAATGATGCGCCTCAATTTTGCATTCTGGATAAATAAACAAATACATATATATATATATATATATATATATATATATATATATATATATATATATATATATATATATATATATATATATATATATATATATATGTGTGTGTGTGTGTGTGTGTGTGTGTATGTGTGTGTGTATACATAATATAGATAACTCTATACATATATACATATATGTATATATATAAATATGTATATATGAGAGATCCTTAAACCAACAGAACACTTTAGTTAGCGGCAGGATCATATTTGCAACACGTTATCGAAGAAGGGATATCAGTGAGAGTTAAGAATTCGAAAAGGGAAGACCTTCGTTAGGGAACTAAATCATCGCTATCCATGCTGAAATGAAGAATCTGCCTCCGGAAAAGTATTTGATAACGACATTACGGAAGTTAACGAAATGGAGGAATAATGAAATAAACTCTCTCTCTCTCTCTCTCTCTCTCTCTCTCTCTCTCTCTCTCTCTCTCTCTCTCTCTCTCTCTCTCTCTCTCACACACACACACGTATTTCCATATATGTTATATAATATATATATATATTTTATACATGTATATATATATATATATATATATATATATATATATATATATATATATATATTATGTATATATATATATATATTATGTATATTTATAAATGTAATCTGTTCAATACGTGTATAAAAGAGAATAAGTAAATGGCCCTTTTACAGAATAAAAGATCGATATTCCTTTTTATGGCACCTCTCCTCGTGGGAGACATTACCAAGGAGCAGAGAAACAAAATGATGTAACTTAGACGTGAAGAAAAGGGGGTCCAGTCTCCCATGGTTAGAAATTGCTGGAATTCCTGGAACCATAAGACCTGAAAAGCTCGTTTGAAATCAAGATGATTGGTGGAAAGATTCTAGGAAATGAGACCTGAGAGAGAGAGAGAGAGAGAGAGAGAGAGAGAGAGAGAGAGAGAGAGAGAGAGAGATTCTACGAATGACATTAAAAGATGAAATATTTTTACATCAAACGCTATGTATCTATAGAGACGGGAAGGGATGTGTCATTAAGCGTTTCTTCTTCTTCTTCGTCTTCTTCTTCTTCTTCTTCTTCTTCTTCTTCTTCTTCTTCTTCTTCTTCTTCTTCTTCTTCTTCTCAGTGAGACTGAAGCTAAATAGACGAATTTAGGTGAGAGATACAGATAATGGCTGCTAACGCAGATACAGATATAGTCTGTAGATTTTAAAGTTATTTAGGGATGAGACAGAGAAAACTATATTATTTAAGTATTTTTTTTTTTACCTGTCATCGGTCTTTCGCCTCTCATTTCTCCTTTGCTATGCTTTATTGGAAGGAAGAATTGTACGCGGAAGGAAAATTACCATCATTAAGGAATTTATACGATGTTAGCAAATACAATTTATTGTGTTGTTGAATACTATGCTGTTTACCATTACTGGCGTCATTTAGGTGATATATTATTCTTATTGTTATTGTTAACATATGTTACTTGTATTAGTAATATTGGATGGAGTGTTTTTGTCGATAGTATATAAGCTTATTATTGTTGTTACCATACAATATATAAAACTATTTTTGACTTCTTGAATCTCATTTTTACATGTATGGTGTTCCTTGGAAATATTCTACACACACACACACACACACACACACACAACAGACATAAGTCACCGCTTTATTTTCTGCATTTTGAGTCAATCATTCAGTATTGGATTTATTGTTCTAAAAGCTTCTGTATGTTCGAAATATGTAAGACGAGATTGCAGTTCCTCGTTTATGTAGCATACTATTTTCCAAAACTAAATTATAAAAACTGGATTCGAATGCTTTCAGAAGTAAGAGTTGCAGAAGAGTGAAGAAATCGAGAAGCTAAGAAGACTTCGCGGCTTCGAATTAGAAAGTGCAGTTGACTTATACGTGCAGTACTAATATCAACAGCTGTAACATCGTGTTGCGTTGTTTATTGCTAAATTACAAGTAATAGCAGTAACTCCGTGTATCTCTGGACTACTCTTCTATCCGTTTATTCCTTTTTTCCAAAATCATAGGGCAAGTGTTTTCACTCCCTCCACCAATAATTAATTTTTGCTCGAAAGAGCGCGAGGTATAAGAGGGATCGAGAGACTTGTCCCTATGGATTTCGTTGTTTGATGATGAACGTGCCGAAGAAGCGAGTAAAAGCCACTTGTGGAGAAGACAAAACAAAACACTCGAACAGATGACTATTCTTGCGCGTCTAATTGTTTGTCTTGCTCTGTAAGCTCAAGGGCTGAGGTGTTTATTTCTGTCCTAGCGTCTTGCTTAGCTCTTCGTGAAGCTCCTTGGAAAGAAGCAAGTGTTAGTTTTTTTGTAGTGATTTTGATGGCGTCGGTGCGCCATTACCAGGCTTCGTGCATAGAGAGTTCCTAATTGGACGGGTTGGCATCGTTCTCGGATCTATCACTCCGCTGAACCCGCGTTCGATTCTCTGACCGGCCCATGAAGAATTAGAGAAATTTATTTCTGGTAATAGAAATTAATGGCTCGTTATAATGTGGTTCGGATTCCACAGTAAGCTGTAGGTCCCGTTGCTAGGTAACCAGGTGGTTCTTAGCCACGTAAAATAAATCTAATCCTTCGGGCGAGCCCTAGGAGAGCTGTTATTCGGCTCAGTGGTCTGGTTAAACTAAGGTATACTTAACCTAACTTCATGCATAGTGATAATAGTTGTGTGTGTGTGTGTGTGTGTGTGAGTGTGGCATATATCTGTGTAGAGGTACAACCAAACTTTAGGCATCGCTTGAATAGATACCATCTCTTTTGCATCGCGATGGCGTCACTATATGGAAGCAGTGGCCGAAGATGGGGGAAAAAAAGAGAGAGAGAGCGAAGTAAGAAATCACATAGACTCCCGAATGAGGAAATGTTGACTGACGGTGCGGCGCTTCAGAAAGAATGTTATGATGTATCGCCCGCCCGAATGGGAGCGGGTTCTTTCCGACTCCTTTATGGGCTCTTCAGACGAGCAGCTTTTCGTAAGCCTAAATATATATTTTTATTATTATTTGTGTTTTTTGCACACGTGTTTTCAAAGAAATACATGCATATATATATATATATATATATATATATATATATATATATATATATATATATATATGTGTGTGTGTGTGTGTGTGTGTGTGTGTGTGTGTGTGTGTGTGTGTGTGTGTGTGTGTGAGAGAGAGAGAGAGTCTGTACATACATTTGGTGTATGTGTTTGTATGCACTGTGTATTTATGCACTCCAAATAATTTAGGGTCCTTCTCCATCCTGGCTACGATCCATCACAGTCTTCTGACTACCAGGTACATTGTTCATCGCTCACGTTGAATACAGATGGTTTTTTTTTTTTTGTCAGAAAATGAAACTAAAGCGTTTTCTCACCCATGTTAGGAAGCAGTTTCTCAGTCACTGCAGGTAACCAGACACGCACACTATATATATATATATATATATATATATATATATATATATATATATATATATATATATATATATATATAATTATAATTATATATATATATATATATATATATATATAATATATATATATATATATAATTATAATTATATATATACATACATATATATAATTATAGAATTATTCATATATACAAACGAATTTTTTCACAAGACTGAATCCAAGCACACAGCTTGAACGAAATATTCATTAACACGTCCATTTGTTTCTGCACCCAGAACATTTTCCAGTGGAACCTTTGAAATTTGAATATGAAAACGCAATTAATCTATCTGTCATGAATAACTGAACTATGTAATTACCATCATGATCATCCCTGGAATGGAATTGCATTCATGAAAAATAGAATGTTTTCTTTTATGATGTTATGACATTGTGTTGTTCACACATAATAAGAAATTTATCCATTCCTGATTGTTCGTATTTCAATTTCTGTTTTTCTTTGTAGATCAAGATGGGGCTCACCCTTACATTGATAGAAGCTTTATTATCCAAAAACTTACATTTAAATCTTTTGCTGTCTGCTATTTATTTAAGGGAAATAGTTCTTATAACGTACAATTTATCGTTTTTTTTTCCAAACCTGAAACTGATCATAGTAATGACTTCTATTTCGTAGCAATTTACAGAAAAAGTGTATTTATAATTTTTGGCTCCGAATGGTCATTCTTCAGAACTATGTTTCTTGGTTGTTAACACAGCAATTATTAATGCTGCTGTTGTTACAAGAAATCCATGGGTTGGTTCAGTTCTGCATTTTTTTAATAGTTCTTTATGTAGACATTACCGTTCCCAGTTTTCCGGAATCCTTTAAGGCCTTACTTCTAACATAAACTGTCTTTTGATTTCAGAAGATATTTTTTTCCTTTGCAAGTTCATCTCTCTCTCTCTCTCTCTCTCTCTCTCTCTCTCTCTCTCTCTCTCTCTCTCTCTCTCTCTCTCTCTCTCTAAGCATTACTAACTTCTCTCAGTGTACCAGTATGACTCGAAGAACCACTCTTTCCTAACACTATTATTATTTTTCAGAAGATGAAACCTATTCATATGGAACAAGCCCACCAAAGGGGCCACTGACTTGAAATTCAAACTTCCAAAGAATATGGTGTTCATTAGGAAGAAGTAAGAGGAGGAATCGGGAATTACAGAAGGAAGAGATTGCACTTTTTAAAAAAGAAAAAATGAATTAATAAATAGATAAAGATGTATAAAAATATTCGGGGTTTGTCTCCGTCAGACATCGAAAAATTTAATGTTCTCTGTGTTTCTGTCACTCTTGATATCGCGGTAACATTCACCAGTCTGCCACAAGGCAGGAATAAGTGTAAATGCATATATATATATATATATATATATATATATATATATATATATATATATATATATATATATTATATATGTATGTATGTATATATATATTATACAGTATATACATACGTAGCTGAGGGAGTAGGCGGCTGCTGTCAACAGGACCAAGGGCAGAGGACGACGTCCACAATAACGGCATTTCTTTATTACTAAATGTAAATTAATTCCAGTTAATCCTCTCATTATTAAATCGTTATTCCAGTACAAAGACAAAATTAGCATCGTTTTATTTATTTTCTTGTCCCCGCCGTTGTCAGAGGAGGTATGTGGGATCCTCACGCCGCCAGTTAGAATTGGAGTCAAATGATCTAATCCGGAGTCCTCAAATATTCGAGAACACGCCAAAAGGTGTATGTCCGAAACTGACTATAAAGACCTGAGAATACCTTCCAAAGTTCCCAGTTCTTCGCTTCCTATCTTCGAATCTCTTTTTATTAAACTACTAGTACCAAGATAGAATAACCAAACTTTACCTCAACAACTCTTTACCTGACGTGAGTTTACCCCGGCCTGGAATTCTTTGTTTATGTCACTCAGCTTTTATAGTTCGTCCCCACTGGAAACGTTGTTTCTTCTCCTTTATTCTTATGTAACTTTGTATTATTTTTGGTTGTAATTTTAAGTAAGAGTTTTTTTTATAATTATGTGATAACGTTTTATCCCAGCTTTGATAATGAGACATACACATATACATAAAACATATATGAGTTTTTGTGCTTATTATACATCTAAATTCAGCCAAGTCGTAATCGTGGCGAAGTCAACAATTTAAAGGCTAGAGAAACATCTCCTTTATATGTAAATGAATGAATTAGATTTGTAACCCTCTATAGCTGAATAGTTTGTTTTATATATGGTATATCAATTTCCATGCTTTAACTGTGCGAGCTATTTCCTAACGACAGAAAACTCTAGCAGAATGGAATTTATGCATAATGTGGGTATATCAGTGAAAACATTCATAGCTGATTGGCATCTTTGGTAGAAGCATCTCTACTTTTCCAATTAAGTCTCCTTTGGTAGTTTCCGCTTCTTAAGAGGAGAGGTTCTATAAAGGGGTTTTGTTCCACTGACTCTGCTTATGCTGGAAGCAACCTAGCATAGAATGGGAACTTCAGAATCATATAATTTTTATTCTAGATGGCAAATTTAATTTTATGATAACATCAGATTTTGGTTGAAATTCTTCAGACAGCTAGAAAGACTGAAATATGTAAAAGACAGTGTCATATCTTTGAGGAAGCTGATCTTACTGCCAGTTGTATACTGCTAAAAAACCGGCAGAATATTTGACATGTTACATTTTCTGTACATTAGACAATTTACTCAGTTTATGCCTATTCATCAGCATAGCCTCCAATGTCGCATGACGCAAATGGATTGTGTGAAATATCGCCCTTCAGCTTTCCTGCGCTTTGTCCTCCAAAATTTTCTGCTCATCATTCTTACCTGAACTCTGGAGAACTTGCAAAGGATAATCATTGTTCCTAAGTATTTGAAAGATTCAACCTCGTTGAGCCGTTTCCATTTAATGCTATTGCATACTTTTGTGCATAGTGCCTTCTTTGTTTGTTCTTAGATGTATTTTGAGTGCCATCTCTCTAGATATTTGATGCATTTTATTAAGCAAACTTTCAGAATCATGTTGTGTTTTGCCAACTTAAACACCATCAGCTGCGTATTCATCAAAGTCTTGTGGTGTTTTGCTGACTAGCTTTGTCAACTTTCTGTCGTTCCACTCTAAACCTTCACTTCCATTTCCGACCACTATTTACTGCAAATCCATTTGACTAGACCCCATCAACATTAACTTTGCATCTACCTCGTTCATGGTTTCATTTTTAGTTATATATATATATATATATATATATATATATATATATATATATATATATATATATATATATGCATATATATATATATATATATATATATATATATATATATGTATGTATGTATGTATGTATGTATGCATGTCTATCCATACGAAAATGGATGTATGTATGTGTGTACGTGCGTGTGTGTGTGTTCCAGCATAACTCTGAATGCACTGACCAGTTTCAACCAAAGTTGGTGTACATATGACTTATTATCTTGAAAAGAATACTGTGGGGGTAAGACATCACCAGCACCAAAGGGCACCAAAGGGGGTGGGGGTGGGAAGGGCTTCCCTGAAACGGGGCTGGTTCTGCCTGTAGACTTAATAACTAAATAAACTCTACAGTTTATCATACCTCATTTCAGTATACATATGACTTACTATCTGGAAAAGAATACTGTGGGGTTAAGACATCTCTGGCACCAAAGTGTGGGGGGTGGGAAGGGGGTGACATGTAAAAATACCAAAAACGGCAGATATCAGTGTCTGATCCATAGTTTTCTAAGGTCACTGAGATGAATAGTGACACACCCGATGCCCTTCAAGTCCAAGCTCAGCCCCGATAGGGAGTGGGGGTGAGAAAGGGTGAAAAATGAGATGTCAAAAATAACATGTTATTGTCTATTCCGTAGTTTTCGAGGTCACTTAGGTGAAGAGTGACACTCCCAATGCCCTTTAAGTCCCGGTTCAGCCCCAACAGGAATGGTAGAGTGAAAAGGGGTGATATATAAAAGTCAGGAATGTTGGGTAGCTCTGTCTCCCTCTCACTCTCTCTCTCTCTCTATCTCTCTCACACTCTCCCTTTCCTGTTAAGATAGTTGCTTCAGTTACATTGCCCAACATTTCTGACTTTAATCTATCCCCCCTTTTCACTCTCCCATTCCTGTTGGGGCTGAACTTGGACTTAATTTCCTTGGCTGCCATTCTGTGTGTTGATCCGTCAGCGTTTGTTTTTTGCCTTTCGTAAAAATTAATGTATTTTAAGTCATCCACGAGTTTCTTTCCTCCACGGGTGCTCTGAATGGTACGAGGCATGGTTCTAAAAAATTCCTTTATACCAAAAAATGTCTTTATACCACCAGGTAATTCCTCGTTGGACGAGTTGGTAGAGTTCTCGGCTAGCACTCTGCTAGGCCCGAGTTCGAGTCTTCTCCGTCCGGCCAATGAAGAATTAGAGGAATTTATTTCTGGTGATAGAAATTAATTTCTCGGTATAATGTGGTTCGGATTCCACAATAAGCTGTAGGTCCCGTTGCTAGGTAACCAATTGGTTCTTAGCCACGTAAAATAAGTCTAATCCTTCGGGCCAGCCCTCTCTAGGAGAGCTGTTAATCAGCTCAGTGGTCTGGTTAAACTAAGGTACACTTAACTTATACCGCCAGGTGCCCGGGTGCAACTGCTAAATGTTACTGATATACTTGAATTAAAAAAAATACTTGAATTAAAAAAACAAATATGTAAACTAAGCCTTCAACTTACTAAGCAATACAATTATGTCATTTCTATTTTCTAAATAAGGTAATTGTCCTAGGGTGTTTAAAAAACATATGCTTCCTTAAAAAGCTGTTTGTTTTTTTTGGGTGTCAAATTACCGGTCCCGTAAGGATTAAAGAAACCGGACTTCAAGCTGCCGGGAGTGAAATTACCGGGATCAAAAACCATGAGTCTACATTCCGGCCACCATATATGCATGTGTATATATATATATATATATATATATATATATATATATATATATATATATATATATATATATATATATATACACAGTATATATATGTTGTATATAAATATATATATATATATATATATATATATATATATATATATATATATATATATATATATATCTACACATACATACATGCATTCATACAAAACAGTTTTCTCGCTTTGTGCGATATCTGTTATCCATCCCCGTGACTAAGCAGCATCCCAGTGTAGCTGTGAAACACCCCATTATAACTTTCAGTAGTATAAAATTGAGTTTTAAAGTTAGTGGATAGCTTCTTGCCAAGGTCCCAAACTTTCTAAGGACTAGATATAACTGCAAATCTATATAATTTATCTAGTGGCTGATACTTTTTTCTACGGAAATTGTGATTTCATTTGATTTTGTTCAAGTATGGAAAAATGTATTTGAAGTTTTTTTCTAGTTGTATTATGTACTGATATTTTCCGATATGTATGAACTCATGCATATAGTATATGAAAAGTAATTAATTCACGTGTTTATTTTTGCTATATTGTACAGTATATTCCATGTATTGCTGATATGTTTGGTTGTTATTTTATATACTATTCCATAAAATTACCTTTGAAAGCGATTTTTGTCCCTTCTAAACCGATGGAAACGCCACATATAATTTCAAATGGAGTCCCGGCCCGACTCTATTTTATTTCACTTTTAACCTCGAAACGTCGTGTATATTTCAAATAGCTGAGCTTCGGCTTAAACGAAAATAGTTTGATAATTCAAAAGCAATTATGGTATCATCGTGCATAGTGATGAAAAAAATGCCGCCAGGGAATACAGGTGTGGCACGCTACTTGGAAATTCATCTTTAAAGGTCAAAGGTGAAACTGTGTATTCATATGGAATACCGTTATCCTCACTGGCGTTACCACCCCTTTTTTACGAAGATTAAACAGATGTCACAAATGTGACAGCCGTAAATTAAATATATAGTTTTAAACATTACCTAGGCACTTATTTTCAGCTTATTTAATTTTAGAGACATAAGCGGTCAACAGAGCTGTTTTGGATCGATTTTAAATCTGTGACGGGCCTTACCTCTCAAGAATTTAATATCAATTTTTGTTGGTGAATACTTGTGCCACCTTCCTCAGGCATCTGCGCTATTTGGTGGCTGAGACTCAAACTAAGTTTAAGTTTTCACTCGTGTAACTTGTTAATTAAATGCTTGAGACATTTTTTTGTAAGGGCATTTTTCACTTTTTCTGTGATTAGAGAGCTAAATAAACATTCATTCCGAACCATTATCACTCTGAGTAATGGTATCAAAAACAGCCGTGCTCACAATTTATGCCGTAGAACCTAAGGATTCCGGAGAGATATATAATGAACTGAGCTCCTTATCGTTTCCTGGATTTTCTCAGGATGAAGATATATCGACCCCCTCCAAGTTGAACGAGACGCGAAAAACTTACCTGTAATATGACGCGGGTTATGGGACGCATTTCTCTGTCAGGTGTTTTCCGCTTCCCTTCGGAAGCCAGGCGTTATTCATGTCCGAAATGTGAAGAATTTAATCATCCTTTTCATCTTTGATGCTTACTGGCCAATTGACTAGAATTTCGAAGAGCATTAGAGTTATGTTACACTTATTGACAGTACACTGCTCCTGTGAGTGTATGCGTGAATTACGTTGATAATGTACGCGCGCACACATATACTGTATATATGTGTGCGTGTGTATGTATGTATGTATGTATGTATGTATGTATGTATGTATGTATGTATTATTAAGCCATAATTCTTCCTATACGAGAAGGAAAGACATATATACCCTGACTTATGATATCCTAATGAAAAGCTTTGATATAGATATTAAAATAATCAACGTTTAAAGTTTTCAAGTTTGCCACAAACTTGGTCTTTGAAGAAAGCGCACAAGAAAGGAAGAAGCGTGCTACTTGCCTTGCAGAAAGACGTAGCTTTAGCCCCATTTCAGGCATCTGACTGCTCAGGTACACTTGTGATTGCTAATGCAGCAAAGATACTGAGGAAGCATATTTTGGATCATCAGTCCAGGTTTGACATCACGTTTAGTGAAGGATGCATCAGTGATGCCACACCTCAGAGTCTGCTCCAGTTCACTAGTATGGTTGAACATAGGGCAGACATGAGGTCATATCTAAGGTTTGGCTCATCAAAGTCAGACCTGGCTATTGCGCAGTTCCTGCAGTTGTACAACTGCTTCTCAAAATCTCAAAACAGAAGAAAGGAGCAATTGTACATCTACACTTAAAGGATCTACGCAAAGTGAAGCTGCAAAGTGTACCTTCAGAAACCTGGAGAGAACCCTGTTGAAAAATGAGCGCACAAAATGTCTTCTTTCGTTCAACGAAACTCGTGGTTTTAAGCACGCATACAATCACATGCATATATATACAATCACATGCATATATATATATATATATATATATATATATATATATAATATATATATATATATATATATATATACAGGTATATGTATCTGTGTTTATATATATATATATATATATATATAATATATATATATATATAAAGTGTGTATATATAATATATATATATATATATATATATATATATATATATATATATATATATATATATATATATATAATATATATATATATATATATATATATATATATATATGCATATTATGCATACATACATACTGTATATATATATATATATATATATATATATATATATATATATATATATATATATATATATATATATATATATATATATATATATATATTTATATATACAGGATATGCTATGCTGTGTTTAAGTGTATATACGAGGAATAATAAAAAAGCAAATTAATATATAAGCAATAAGTACAATGTCACGCATTTATGCACAGATATTAACATCGCTTATCCGCGTGCAGCATATTTTTTATAAGTTTATATAATGCTTTAAACATTTGCAATGCCTCTGTGAATTTAGGAGTGCCATTGTATTTCTCCCGGAGAGCTATCTGTGTCGTATAAACCCCTGGGCAAATAAACAATAACTTATGCAGTATTAGCAAATACCCGAGCTCGCTCTCTCTCTCTCTCTCTCTCTCTCTCTCTCTCTCTCTCTCAGCTTTTACTACTATTTAACGGATAACGAGGGTAAGCCTGAAACTTTGCTATGAAATAGGAAATACGAAGTATATATTCCGTACGTCCCTGTTTCGTAACTACTATTCTTGCAAAAATCTTATCGGAATATAGACTATAGAATTTTGGCCAAAGGCCAAGCGCTGTGACCTATGAGGTCATTCAGCGCTGAAAGGAAAATTGAGAGTAGAAAGGTTTGAAAGGTGTAAAAGGTGGGAAACCTCAAAGCAGTTTCACTATGAAACAATTGTTTGGAGAGGGTGGAAAGTAAAACCGAAGAAAGCGAATATGAAGGGAGGTACAGTAGAAGAATGAAAGGGGTAGCAGCTAAGGGCCGAAGGGACGCTGCAAAGACCCTGAAGTAATGCCTACAGTGCACCTCATGAGAGGCACTGACAGCGCTACTTCCCTACGGGGGCAAAAATCTTATCACTATTATACTGTTCACTGATTTGTACAAAGTTTAACCAGACCACTGGGCTGATTAACAGCTCTCCTAGGGCTGGCCAGAAGCATTAGATTTATTCTGCGTGGCTAAGAACCAACTGGTTGCCTAGCAACGGGACCTACAGCTTATTGTAGAATCCGAACCACATTATGACGAGAAATGAATTTCTGTCACCAGAAATAAGTTCCTCTAATTCTTCATTCACTTATTTGGTTGTGTGCGTGTGCGCGCGGGCGTACGTACGTAGCACATTACACATGTACATTCAGACTGCCATGAATGGCTTAACTTTTTCTGAAAATGGCAAATTAATGGTTTGTGTATGCCAAATTTTCCTTTCCCCTTTATCGTCTTCGTTGAGCATAAATTCCTCTTTATATTTCAGATTGTTCTCACAAGCTATCTTTTCCGCTAATCCTTATCACCCTCATACTCTGTTTGCACTAAGATTGAGGGACGAAACTTGGACAAAAGCAGGTGCGAAAAAGCCGAGGGAAAAGTATGGGAAAGCGAGAGGTGCAAGGATCTCCCAGTGAAAACCGGCCATCTTGTACACAAAGGCCCCTGGTATAGGATGGAAGGAAGTTTTCTCTAAACTTCGGTTATTGGAAGTTTCTTTTGTTGTCTCTGTCTCGTGCTGAAAGAGTTATTATTCTTCCCTATCATAGTTTTAAACCCTAACACCCGTTGCTTCTTCTAAAGTTCGTATCGTATATCTTCCTGACGCGAGGAATCGGAGACCGTGCTGGTGTGTTTGTACGTATGTTAGCGGGATTTATGTCAAGTCTTTGGTTCACTCTTTATCACGATGTTTGAAATGGGTGGTCTTCAATCCACCGTCATTTTTTGAGTGGTTGAATGGATTTCAGTCAGAGGAACACATTCATATTTAAGAAAAGAAATTTGTATTTCACCTTTAGTTGGGCGCATCATGAACCTTGCTCTCTGGGCTGTAAGTAAATGTTTAAGCTTTCTTGTAAAGAAGAAATTTAAATTGAAATACTGATTAAATAAATTCACTGTTATAGACTCTTTGTTTCTGTCGTGCTAATAAGTTAACTTGTTCTTTTCTCTTCTATTAGAATCATTATCTTCTCCCTCAAGACTACAAATCTCATTTCTTTTTCAGCTGCGTTGATTTTCTCTCTTCGAATTCGTTCACTTTATTATTGCTTCCTCCATCCATCTCGACGTAACCATCTCCCAACAATATGTTCCCCCTCAAAAAGAGGGAAGAAAAAACGAGGTAGCTTTAGAATTTTTTCTTTGCTATAACAAATAAGTAAGTCTTTTAAGTCACATTGTAATCACGTCATATCCCCAGAGAGAAGTCCCTTTGAATCCCCGACCTTAACACCGCCTCCAGATTAATCGTTAGACGGGAAAAATAATCTCTTTTTTTTAATCTCGAGCAACAACGTAACCCAGACTTGGAGAATGCACCTCTGGCAATTAAATTTCTAGACAATTTCTAGGAAATTTCCAGCGCGTCATTTACTATGGATGCCCCGGAGGCAACATCCGTTCGAGGAAAAAAAAAAGAAGTAGGGAAAATGTATGCCCATTTATTCTATGGGAAAGCGAGAGAAGGGGAAATTTGGACCGAATTTCCCTATAGGCCAAACTAGTTTCACTTGTATTATGTCTTCAGGCCGGTTTTTTTGTTCTTACTTATTTATTGTGAGTAGAATGACGTCGAATTATGCGTTATTGTCTGTTTTTCAGATTTGTTACTCCATTGCCTTAAGCCTGCAGCTTTGTTTATGAGCCCCGCTAAGCAAAGACATAATTACAGTAGCACTGAGAGAAAATTCAGCTTAACTAGATAATGGTCTATTAATAGGCATTGCAAAAGTTAAGAAAGTCTCGGTCATGGAACTAACTAATTAACTTCTAGATAAGAATAACTATAAGAAAGTTAAAAGTTTATAAGAATATCTGGAGAACCAAACAATGCGACTTGAGATTAGCTTGATGGCTCGTTGCGCAGAATCTGCAACGAAAAATCAAAAGGAATTTGAAAAGCTTTGGGGAAATTCTGAAATAGGTTTACATCCCTAACAAAAGATTCGTTTGAGGAAGCCTAGGAAGAAACAGGCACGGGATTGTGAATATGTATTCTTTTGCGTCAACAAAAAGATTAGTGCAACATGGTTTGAAATGACACACTATCACGGCCAGGAGACAAAGAAGAAACCAGCAATAGGATCGTGAGAAAGTAGCAGGTTTTAGTTTTGAAATGGTTCGGTAATGAACAGTTACAACATGACTTATGGAAGTTGACGTTAAAAATATATATTGCAGAGTTAAACCTAAGAATTTCAAAATGTCAGAAGGAATTGTTAATGACTGACGAGAACCTTGGCAGACCCCTGCCTTTCAGCCGTCACTTATGACAAATGGAATCACGAAATAAAATTAAATGTCTCCCCTTGGAGGTTGCTCTTCAAGTACTAAGAGTACCTTAGTTTAACCAGACCACTGAGCTGATCAACAGCTCTTCCAGGGCTGGCCCGAAGGATTAGATTTATTTTACGTGGCTAAGAAGCAATTGGCTACCTAGCAACGGGACTTAAGCTTATTGTGGAATCCGAACCACATTATAGCGAGAAATACAGTCCACTTACAAGATATATAACAGATACCTTTTCTGCATACATTTTTAGTTTGTCCGAATGATTTATGCATATCAGTGTTTATAATTAGCTCATAGTATAATTCGTCCTTACTAATCCTACTTTACTATGTCATATTTCCCGACCATCCCAAGAGAGTGAATCCTCTTGTTCCATCTTTCGCATGTGAGGAAGACCGAATCCCGAGGTGGACAGTTTTAGCCTCAGCTTGTGCCATTTCAGTGAACATATAAGAGAGGAATCTTCAAGAGAAAGTGGTCGTAGAGGATAACTGTAATTCTTAGGATCACTGGGTTCATACAACTTCAAGAACCTGCCCTTGAGAGAACGAACAAAGCTGGAGGCAAGCAAAGTGAGATCAACAAACGAAAAGATAAAAAAAAAACACACACTGCAAACTGTGAGGGTAACAAGAGAAGGAAAAGGGGGAAAAGGAATAATAAGTGTTTCCTTATAGGGCTGTGGAGCTATCGTCCGTTCAGGAAATGTGTTCAGTGAGTTGAGAAGATGGAGTAGGGAAGAGGCTTGACATTCACGCTATTTCTGAATACCCACTGAAATGGAAACTCTTCACAGCGGTTGTTGGAGGAGACCCACGACCATCAGATACCGCCACAACCTGACACACAGCTAAGGTGCCAGAGCTTTATACTTTTGTTGCATTTACCAGGTTTTGAGTGTAAGGAAATTTTTTTTTTATGTCTTTGCGCCAATACAAAGATATAGTTTTCAACGCAATTGTTTAATAGCTTACTAAACTAGCTAGTATTTTATTAGAGATTGTTATGCGCGGGAGCATTAATGATTTTAGTTATGCAACTAATCGGTACAGTCATTATACATATATATATATATATATATATATATATATATATATATATATATATACATACATACATACATACATACATACATACATACATATATATATATGTGTTTGTGTGTAAATGTGTGTGTGTGTGTTCCTGCTATGTACGTATTATGAATATATATATATATATATATATATATATATATATATATATATATATATATATATATATATATATATATATATATATATATACACACACACACATATATTGTTGTATAACTGATTCACGAAGATATGGAACGTGATGATTGTATAAATAAAGGCAAATACCTTTATATATATATATATATATATATATATATATATATATATATATATATATATATATATATATATACATATGCATTGTTATGTAAAATGTTATTTGTAAAAGCATATATAATTACTATTTTTAATCACTGTAATCCCTAAGCATTTTATGATGCACAGTGTCTTCGTACAGTGTCTGTTGGCAAGAGTTTCCCATGTTCTTTACATTGTAAGTTTCGTCGTCTCCTGCGATTTCGAGTTTGTTATCTGTTTGTTTAGTTAACTTCATACGTAGAAACCAGATTCTCTGGTCTGTGTTTACGTGGGTAGTTACCTCTGGAAGTGTGATAACCATTGTAAGTACTCAACCTCATAGGAAGTAATTTGGTTGTCATAATATTATTGCGTGTGTGAAAAGGGGTTATTCACACTACAGTTGTGTTAAGGTGTTAATCTTCGGTTGTTGTATTAGCCATGTGTATGTGTTATTCATAATTTTGATTTGAAATATATGCTGATGGTTTTTGCCAGTTGCTTCATTGAAGGTAATTAAGATTTATCAATAAACAAAGTGTTTTTGGCAAGGCACGGAGTGGTAAGATACGAGAGTTAAAAATTCAGCAATAATAAATGTCACGGAAAGAACCTATGGCATAGCAATATATATATATATATATATATATATATATATATATATATATATATATATATATATATATAAATTTCTGACTCACGTCGGGATCGAACCCAGGTCTTTCAGGTGGAAGGCAAGGGCGCTATCCACTAAGCCATACAAGTCTAAAAGAAGTTGGAACCTGAGAGCAACTGCACCCAAGGAATACCTGGGTTCGATCCCGACGTGAGTTAAAAATTTATTTCTGTTCCACACGTGATTGTGTGTTGATTATTTCTATATATATATATATATATATATATATATATATATATATATATATATATATATATATATATATGTGTGTGTGTGTGTGTGTGGTATGTATGTACCAATTTATGTCTATATACGCTTAAATATATATATATATATATATATATATATATATATATATATATATATATATATATATATTGATGGTAATGTTTTCTGTTGAAATCTTGATATATGAAACATAAAATAATAAAAAATAATGTCCTTTTATTGTAGAAGTACTATTTTGTTTGTATTTTACCAAAAGAATAAATCTGTATATGTATATATCTACACAAACATACATGCACACACACAGATATATTATATATATATATATATATATATATATATATATATATATATATACATACATATATATATATATATATATATATATATATATATATATATATATATATATATATATATATATAATCTCGATTTACAGAAAACGAAATGTTCACAATTTGCAAGTGTAAAAAAACTGTATGATAGTTACAGAACAGCTGATGCAGGGAATATGGTTTGAGTCTTCTATCATTTTTCGAAGTTTACGCTCTTCTGCGAAGCAATCTCTTGGCAATTTGTCCGTCTTTCTCATTATCGTCGAAAAGCATCAGGAATCTGAATATATAAGTTTTATCTTCTAGAGGCGATTTGTGCTATGACTAATGTCCTTGAAAACGTGCCACGTTCTAATAACATAAAGTATATGTAAGTCTCATCCTTTGCTTATTGTATGTTAAAGCCGAATCCGTCAGTAAGACGAACAAAAGTGAAAACGAACGGATAGATTCGCCCCCACCGCCTCAGCCTATTCCAATAACAATAACCTCCACCCCGTTTTTATCACCACTGTCACCTCTCTCTCTCTCTCTCTCTCTCTCTCTCTCTCTCCTCTCTCTCTCTCTCTCTCTCTCTCTCCCCCACCTTGCACCTGAAAATGTCTTAGGCAATATGTAAATAAACCCTCTGGAGGATAAAGGGAGAAATATATGGCATCTCCAGAGCCAATATCTATAATGGGAGAGACCGGTATCCCTTTCCCCTCCTTTCTTATCCTCATTGGTCTTATTTCTCTCTCTTATCTTTTTCCAACTCTTTCTAACTTTTTTTCTCCCTTTTATGTCAAGACCTTTTTCGCTGCCTTTAATTTTCATATTTTAGCCATTTCATTTCTAGTGTGCGTTTTGTTATACCACGCCTTCCTTAAAGGCTACATGGTTATTGTAAAATTCCACCATTATTTTCTTTTGCTTTGTTTTCCTAATTCTTTCTATTGCTGTGTCACTTGTTAGTTCCATTGCTCTCTCTCTCTCTCTCTCTCTCTCTCTCTCTCTCTCTCTCTCTCTCTCTCATAGCGTTTCTTTCACC
Organism: Macrobrachium rosenbergii; assembly: GCF_040412425.1. Lineage (NCBI taxonomy): Eukaryota > Metazoa > Arthropoda > Malacostraca > Decapoda > Palaemonidae > Macrobrachium > Macrobrachium rosenbergii. The sequence goes on from NC_089751.1 coordinate 3,323,505, forward strand.
TTCCCCCAAAGAGGGGCTTACCGACCTAAGCCGAGAAATGGGCAAGGAAGGCGAGAAGTTACAAAATGGGAAATAAACAGGAATGGGGAGACTCAAGCAACCTAAATTGGATACGGAGGAGATGTGATGGGGATTATGAGGGGAAACGAAGGGAAAGGAGGGGCTAAAGAGATTCACATACGAATGAGGAGACGCTCTCAAACAGAAGCTAACTCGGCGCGGAAAAGAAAGCATTAAGTAGACCTTAGTTTTACCAGACCACTGAGGAGGAGCTGATTAACAGCTCTCCTAGAGAGGGCTGGCCCGAAGGATTAGACTTATTTTACGTGGCTGAGAACCAATTGGTTACCGAGCAACGGGACCTACAGCTTATTGTGTGGAATCCGAACCACATTGTAGCGAGAAATTAATTTCTATCACCAGAAATATATTCCTCTAATTCTTCATTAGCCGGCCGGAGACTCGAACTCGGGCCTAGCGAGTGCTAGCCGACAACTCTACCGACTCCCCCAACGAGGAACTTCGGAAAAGAAAGGAAAACCCAGAGACGATAGATTATGAGTTACGAGAATCACGGGATGAGCAGACGACACTAAGTACAAAGAAGTGATTGATGGTGGTAAATATCTTTGTTATTTCTCTCGTTGTGAATAGTAATAGGAGTAGATAAAAAAAACAAAAAATGTGAAGGCTGTTTGTAATACGCGCTTTTTCATTTCTACGTTTCTCGACTCAAGCGATAAATAGGCGGTTATTTTGCATTTTAGAAGTGTCATTCTTGTCGACCATAGTGTATACAGTACATTCAACAGCCTTTCGAGCCTGACATATTTAAAATGAAGTGGGTGTTATTTTTTTGGAGAGGCACGTAATGACTTTATACGATAATCCTTATGTCAGAGAAGACCCTTGTTGTTTATTGATAGTTTCAGTAAAGCTTGTATACTCAACATTGCAAAATCATTAGCCTCAAGCTTAACACTTTTCTTCATTTAGGCATAGTTGCAACACGCACACGCATGTATTTATGTGTATATATGTGTATATACAGACATATAATATATATATATATATATATATATATATATATATATATATATATATATATATATATATATATATATATATGACAGCAAACCTGGGTTAACAGCACAGCATTCTTCTTTTCGTTAAAAGGCTGGTCGCAGCGTTTACATTAGCATGTTGGCCTTTCTAGATTTTAACGTTATATTTATTTTAAAGTCCAAACAAAACCTATCGTTGGTAGAGCAAACAAGTGAAAAGGTCGCCTCACCCCATGATGAATTCCTGTTTCGTGTGCTATTCTGCAGAGCCATTTAAAGTTACACCTGCCTGAAGCTTTCCTCCTGTTATCAAATTTAGCACCCCTTGGTTTTTGGTACCTTTTTTTTTTTTAGGAAAGAATTTGGCCTTTTCACAATCAGTTTTAGATAAAAGTCTTAGATGTAGTCTAGTTTGAATTATTGTCATGTGCGCTTCATTGCCATTTTGAATTATTTCGATTTAGTTATGAATGATCCTTCTAATTTGTGACATTTTCTTGTCATCCTGGCAGCCTTCGTTTGAAATCGCGGGCGTAGAGCTCATTGAACTTGCATTTTGAAGGAATGAATGATTGATTTTGATTATTGCCTTACTACTGTACATACTTAGATAATCGTCATGAAAGCAAAGTTTCTGAATTAAGATGTAAGTTCATAAGTCTTTACAATTATTGTTTTCGTTCTAGAATATCACAAAAGCAAAATACAATTGTATACATACATACATACGTGATTATCGATGTGAACAGTACATATATACATACATACATACATACATACATACGTGAGTATCGATGATAATAATACATACATACTGTACATACATACATACGTGAGTATCGATGTGAACAAAGCGAACTTTCTCAAATTAATGGGGTCACACATATGTTAGTCATATATTCTGTACATACGTAATTTACTTTTTTTTTTTTTCCTTTTTGTACATTTAGGAACGGAATTCCATCGGCTGTTTGGCAAAACTTACTGCAAGTAAAAAACATATGCCTGATTTCTTACACCGGCTGACTGATATTAAATTATAGCAAAATCCACCACTCTTTGCAGCTAAGCCCCGCCTACTGCACGCCAGAACGTATTTTAGTTCGGGAAAACAACCATTGCAAAATTAACAAAGATGAGAAGAACCACAGATTAACCGACTTTTCGAAACCATTGCCAACCAATCAGCTTCAAGGAATGGTCGTGACGTAAGCAGTGGGTGGGCCTTAGCTGCAAAGAGCGGTGGATTTTGCTATAGTCGATATTTCATCTTCGTTTCTTTTTAACGAGAACAGAGCTTCTTACTTACAGATTCGAGAATGAGGCCACATTTTCCGATTTGCAATGTAGATCATCTTTATTTTTTGTCTCTTCACGGTGTTTATGTATTTAGTACAAACCTCATCTTTTTCTTATTTTTATTTTTGTTCTTTTTTTTATTTGGGTGTTTGAAATTTTTGGATAATCCAGCATCAGTAATATTTCTTATATTTATCTTTTTATGTACATTGCGTAAAATTCTCCGCAGTAGTGAATGAGTTCAAAAGAAAAGGCACAATTTTAGACTTCTCGACTTCATCTGGTAACATTGCCCTTATATTCTACGACATCTGTGCGGTTATAATGTTAATATTCTCATGATTTTAATGGATTAATTGATGTACAATAATATTTGTTCACAAATAAGATCCGTAAATACAAACTTTAGGCGCGTTCCAGTTACTTCTTAGTTTATTTTATCGTTACAGTAATTGCCAGAGCGTAATTTCGTATCGCGTACAGCACTCGAAACGTCGGAAAGAGGGGGGAAAATGCCTCAAGATCAGAGATAAAAATGATTCTGTAACCAGCGATTGGCTATAATTAGTGTTCTTTGTAAATTGAAGTGAAATATACACGGATTATACAGGATTGGTAATTACATTAGAATATTATATATATATATATATATATATATATATATATATATATATATATATATATATATATAGATATATATATATATATATATATATATATATATATATATATATATATATATATATATATATATATGTGTGTGTGTGTGTGTGTGTGTATTTGTGTGTGTGTGTGTGTGTGTGTGTGCAAAAGCTCATGCACGTAATAGTGCAGAAAGATACAATTTATTTCCAAGTGTATTTCCTTGTAGTGCGAAATTTAAAATTCCGTTCCTGTCCCCTAAAGCACAGGGAAAATAATAATCTTTAAAAGCGTTCTTTATTTACAGACTGTTGCCTCCATGCTCTGTTTTTGTATTTTCATTCTCACATTTACTTTCGCTCTGTAAGTGTTCAATAATTCATTCCTATAATTCCATGGATCATAGTGAATTTATAATTATGGCTGTTAGTAGTATTGTTTTATTTAAACAGAAATAAAAAAAATAATTACATACTAAGTAGGATTTGCTACCAATTGTCAAATGAAGCCGCTCTTCAGGAAAAAGTTCAAGATAGGTCAAAATTCAAACTTCCTTCCAAAAAACGATTTCCAGGAAAAACAGTCAAAGCAAAGGACGTGCGAGGTTAAACCTTTAAAGGTTTTCTTAACGTTAGGAAACGTTTCAAGTATTTCCTGTCAGAGAAATGCTTAAAGGTGGCTGTCTTAACGAACACTTTTTTTCATGTTTTTTACAAGTTTTTTTTTTTTTAAGTAAGGTTTCGGAAGCAACAGCTTTGTAGATTACTTTCTGCTACCAGAGCATTTAAACAAAGCTTTGGGAAGAAAAAAAAGTTTATCCCCCCTCTATTGGTATGTGAGGGATAACTAACCTTCCCAAGGGTGTTAGGGAGGGGAGCGATTGGCCTGGAGATGTGTAATCAAATATTGACGTTTGGCCCCTGATGACAGAATAACACAGCGGTACTTCTTAGATCCTGCCACCTGTATAAACTTTGAAATGGAAACTGCAGTATTTTTCTCAACAGCGCCACTTTATGTGATAAGTTAGAATTAAAGGAAGTCTTGATAAGGAACGAAAACCAAAGGTGATTTTGATATTCACGCTACACCCTTTCTCTCTCTCGGCCTTCGCGAGCGACCAGCAACTTTACTTTTGTCGACAGTTTTAGTTCCTGTTAATATGCATCCTATATTTAGAGACGATGAAACGAATTACACTATCTAAAAGAGTTTGCATGCATATAGACATCGTAAGCGGTTTTATTTAAGAAAATTCACAGCCATCTCAAGACGGTGTTGCTTATGACTAATCTTTGTCCGAATCAAAGTAGTCTCTTTTAATTCTTCTCTCTTACTGTGTTATCTGGATATGTTAGCATTTTTTTTTTTTTTGAGGTAACAGAATAACGCATGTAGGCTATACTAGTTCTACAGCAGACCGAGGGGGGATCCTTCTATAAAATAGTCCTCTGAAATGGTTAAGCTACATTGTGAAACAGCTTCATATATTTGGTTTTGTCATCGGAATAGCTATGAAGTTCGACTTTGCAGTAACAATCCTCAGCAGTCAAGAATCGCTTGGTTTGTTACTGTGAGATCCATACAGGATTATTTCTGTAACTTAATATATATATTTTGTTTAGCCTTCCTAACATTCGTGGTAACACTGCATTGAGATAAAAACAACTTATTTTCAGCTTTCAGTTGTTTTATTTCATTATATATAAGCTCGTTATCTTGAAAAGGATGAATGAAGTATTGTTCTGATAAATGTTACGCTGGTGATGGAAAGTACTTCTCTTGTAAAATTTTTCTGTAATTTGCACTTTAGAAACTAAGACATGTGATTATTGTATCTTAAAAGAAGTTTGAAGTTAGCGAGATGGGATTTTGTATTTATGTGTGTATGCTTTGGGGTGGAGGTTCATAGATGAGCTGTGAATTGCAAAATCGAGCTCGTTTATGTTTGTCTCTTTGTGTCCCGGGGCGCCACTGTCACCATAGAATCACTCATGCGAAATGGGTACCAGGTGATTTAGTCCACAGGACAAAGATCATAAAACACTTCTCGACTGAACTCTCACCCAGGAGGATCCCGAAGAACGAGTGAGTACTGAATATTTAGGTTTCAGACGTTGTTTGGTGTTTGGCTTGTGGCACTACGCAGACTTTTGCAAAATTTACACAAAAATTGAGCTGCTACTCCCCATGACCGCTGCGTTTTGAATGCCGATGTTTCCAAATTGCTAAGACAAAGGGATGGTTAAGGTTGGATAATATGAATCATGAAACCCTATCTGTACATTTTTGTGGCTAAGGAATGGTGTGATAAATTTTCTTTTAAGTGTGCAACACCAGCGTTGACCTTTGTTGGTCTGAATCTCTGTTGTAAGGCATTTATGTTCATCAATAAGCTTTTTTTCAGAAATTCGTTTCTTGTTTGTTGATGCTTGTCTCAGTTTGTATAATAGTAAATTCCAGCGTGAGGAGTAATACATGAAAGCCACTTCATTAGTAGGTATTATCATTATTATAGTCAGTGATTTAAGTTATTGTCGTGGACGTCATGCATAAATTCAACATCAAATCTCAACTTTTCTTTTACTCACCAGTAAAGAACATCTCTCTCTCTCTCTCTCTCTCTCTCTCTCTCTCTCTCTCTCTCTCTCTCTCTCTCTCTCTCTCTCTCTCCCTTGTACGAAGTTTAAAACTGGAGACCATTGCAATGAAACGTTTTGCTGTTATGTTAGTGACCTTATGATCCCAAACACAGTATGTTGCAAGAAGTCCATTTAATTCATATCTTTATGCAAGATTAATAGTAAGTAGCCTACTGTTTCGCCTTGTTTTTTTGGGGGGTGAGGTTTGTGTTTTATTACTTTCCCGTAATCGGAAACATGTTTTACGTTTTTTATTCGTTTAAGAAAAAAATATATATATATATATATATATATATATATATATATATATATATATATATGTATGTATGTATGTATATAAATAAAAGAAGATGCGTCAAGCCAAACCATCATCATGGTCCTTGGATTTCCTTCATTCCCAATTCCCCTCTTCCGCTTCTCACTTTTCCTTTCAAAATTCTGATCCTACTTATCGGCCGCTTCCCCTCTGTGGCCATCTGTGTCTATCACATCAGCCTATTTTCTCCCCTTCGGCACCATCATCCCTCGACACCTCCTCTCCCATTCCCTCCAGGCCTACCCCCCCAAAAACCTGAGTTCTTCCTCGCTCTCCTCCCTTAGGGAATTCAGGCAAAAAGATAGAGAGAAGAAGAAGAAGTGACCGAGAAGAGCAAAAAAAGTAAGCAGGAGGAGGCCGTATCATAAAAGCAAATAAAATATTTACTGTGAGTCCAGTACTTCTCTCTACCCTTCGGTTCCCCTGGCAAATAAAAGGAAACTATATGTCAAATTAATCTTAATTATTTAGCCTTATAGGATAGCTCTGACCGAGATAGCGGAATTTTCCAAGAGGTCTCTGTTATTTCGATTGTTTTTGTTTGGTTTTATTCATTTCTTCATACTGTAGAGGGGGGGCGATAAGATTTGGATCTGTCGTGACTTTCTGGTTCGTAGTTTTTCCTCTTGCAATGGATGTACTTTTGAATGCTTAAATACTTCTGTGCTTGTAACCACTGGAACGGATTTGATGTTATTTTAATCTTGAAAAACGGATATATAAATTACGTTTATATATAATGGAAAGAATACACGGAATGTCTTTTACAAGATATTTTTGGCTTGAAATTACGAGAACTTTAGACATTTTGAACTGTGTATTATATAAAAGAATTTATGCTCAGGTAGTTTTTCTTAAATAGAGTAGTTTAATGAGGTCTTTGCTAAAACTCTCGAGGCTGTAAAGAGCTTTCCAATAAATGGATGTTTTTCCAGAGGTTTTCCGTAGCTAGAAGAAATGTTGAAATGCTCTAACATGAAACAGTAGGAGGTAGATATTGTTTATCATAAAACGAAGAGATGCAGATTATAAGCCTTAAATTGGGTATGGAGTTTCCCATGAAACAGAGTCGTTAAAGGCAAATCATCATGAAAGGAGTGGAAGTATAAATTACTTGATTTGAAATGGAAATAGGCTGTTATAGTCTGTCACAAAATAAAAGTAGGCTTTGATAAATGACATTAAACAAATAGAGCTTTTAAACACTTTACTATATAAAAGAATTGTAGATAACTTGCGTTGAAACAGAAAATCGCTTTTGGCACTTTACTGGAACTGATTGAAGATTTAATTTATTTTGAAACAAAGGGTGAGTCAGACACAACCATAAAATGAGTAAAGCTTTTGTTTCACTATGACGTGAGTTGGGTTTTGATTCTTTGTCATTAAATAAATTAAGCACAGGGTAACGAAATGAAATCTAGATAGTTTGCTCAATGAAAAATGCTTTTGAAGAACTGCCAAAGAAATAATATGGCTTTGAACAGTGTGATATAGATTACCTAACAAAGTTTGTTTACACTGTCTGCAAGCACTTTCTTTTCCATTATGGTCTCGACCATTGATATTTTGCTATGTGACTTAGCATTTGGGTTAATTCAGCATTTGGGTTAATTCGTTATTTTCATCTCAAGGAGTATTTGTAAACACTTCAGTCATGGAGCGTTCACTGGGGAATAGGATTTAATTAGAAAGATAGAAAGAGGATTGTGGGATGGTTGGAACCTCCAGGATTTCGTGGGATGGAGGCGAGGACCAACTGAACTGAAATTATTGAATAGGTGTTTCACAAAGCCCATTATTTCATCCTTCCTATTTGGGATATGAGCTGTTACAAAGGTTAACCCCTTCTGGATTGTAAAACCTCAGCGAGGAAGGAGGACCGCTTAGGCGAAAGAAAGAGGGAGAAAAAAGTTAAGTTTACCTTAGTTTAACCCGACCACTTAGCTGATTAACAGCTCTCCTAGGGTTGGCCCGAAGGATTAGACTTATTTTACGTGGCTAAGAACCAATTAGTTACCTAGCAACGGGACCTACAGCTTACTATGGAATCCGAACCACATTATAGCGAGAAATGAATTTCTGTCACCAGAAATAAATTCCTCTAATAGTCTGATTCCTCATTGGCTGGTCGGAGAATCGAACGCGGGGCAAGCAGAGTGCTAGCCGAGAACGGGACCCACCCGTCCAATGAGGAACAGAAAGAGGGAGGAGATAGGGATCAAGAGAAGCAGAAAAAGCATAAAGAAGAAATAACTGTGGTAATAAGGAAATGCGAAGGAACTTTTAGTGCTTTAGAAAATAAGGAGTCTCATTGTGGGGCTTTTGCAGAATAACCTCTCTCTCTCTCTCTCTCTCTCTCTCTCTCTCTCTCTCTCTCTCTCTCTCTCTCTCTCTCTCTCTCTATTCAGTCAGGCTTGACGGCTGGTACTCATGAGAGTGTACAATACCCACTCATTACGTTCGGGATCGTTAGCCTCTCTTATTTGATGTTTTCATATTCATCACGTAGGCTTCACTCTTCCTAGGCCTACGACGATGCTTTGGCTTTTATTAAGGGCTCTCGAAGATCATGCGATGTGTTTGTTTCTTTGTGAGTGTTAGAAGAAAACTGTTTGCTCGCTAAGAATTTCATAGAATTTCTGTTGTAAAACTGTACACTCGCTGCTGATGAAACTTTTCTGTGTTACTTTTTCTTATCCTGTGCATTTCTCCGCATTATTAAAAGAGTAGTTTCTGCCGAATCTGTTTTTTTATTTCGTATGTCTTACAGACCTGTAACTTCATGTTGGAACTAAAACTGCAGAGGAAATATTTAAGACTATTTGAGAGAAGAGAGAGTTTGTAAGTACCAAGGTGTTAAAATAGCTTGGTAAGTTTGACTGTTATTTAGATCGCTCTATCATCTGAGTTGTGAGGTCTGTATTCCCAATTGTTGTTTTGTTCATGTTTATTGTTATTTATTTCAGCTTGCTTGATTTACTATGTTCAAGTGGAAAAGAAAAATTGTAGTATTAAAAGTGAAAATACCAGAATTTACAGGTAGCTATGAGCTTTCATGAAATAAAAATCCATCTTCGTACCTATAATACCATGTACTAATATGAGTATTCACGATTGTATTAAGTAAAATTACATTTTCTTCGTGGAGCATCGGGACCTCAACTCCTTCCAGTTATAAAAAGTGTACACATTGTATACCATTATCGTTAGTGGTATACTTGTGGAGATAGCACACAGTAAAATGGGATGTTTCCCGATTGTTAGTTTTAAAACTCAACAAGTGACAGCTGACGGACTGCATGTACTACCGTCCCGAGACTCGGAATTATTCAGGAAGTCTGTGCGGGCTGGGAATGAAGGTTATCCAAAGGAGGGCTTTACATTCTCTCGGTCTCTCTTTCTCTGCCTGTCTTAACGTCACTTTTGGAGTGTTTTAAATAGTTTATCAGTTTTATCAGTCATCATCACGAGTGTCACATTCCACTTGGACTACAACTGAATATATGAAACGTTTGGATGCCTTTCCAGCGTCTTGAGAGTTCGAGATGGAAAAGAGGAATGTACCCACTGCAAATGCCACCCTTAAAAGCCTTCGTGGAGGTCGGCGGCAATGAAGAACAATCGGTAAAAAAAATGAGAAAGCGAATAGGAAAAAAGAATTCCGGATGCCAAACGAGCCATCGTGCCCTGGAAGGATACACATTCCGACTCTCTGCTATCTCACGAAGTTTGTGAGGTGTTAGAAAGAGGGAGTGAAAGGGGCGTTTTATCGGGTACCCTGTACATCAGCTTCAGCAGGTCTCGAATGCCCAGTGAATCAGCTTCGATGGAGACCCTGTGTTAGATCTATCAGTGCTAATTTCACAGTCGCCGGTTATTCATCAAGGATTTAGTCTTATCAGATAGCTCCCTTGTCTCAAGATAAGGAGTGTCGTCTGGGGGATTCTTCAACGAAGTTAAGGAACCGGGGAAGATGCTGCGGTGCGGAAGAGAACGAATGCTCTCTTGTCAACTGGGGCTTTGGTTTCACGCGATGTATATTCTGTATCGGTGAAAAATAAAGTCCTTTGTCGTTGATTTCACTAATTTTATTTCCTTCTTCCATGGTATTTGCAGTTAAAATTTGATATAATTTGACGTAAAATGCATGCAGAATTCTTGGGAAGTTATTTATGGCTTTCTGTAGTTCGCAAAAAACAAACGGTAATTAGAACAAAAAAAATCACACGTCATTTAAATGTCTTCTTGAAGGGATGGAGTTTCACTTTAGCTGATATTTACGGAATAGTCGTTTTCGGTGTAACATAAATATGTCGACTTCTTGGCAGAAGTCGTCTGAACAAGATTAATTGAACAGGTCGTCTTGTAGATAAGCATTACCTCTAAGTATGCTGGATGGAATTTTTCTTTATATCTCGTTCATCGACAGAACCAATTTTGTTTACTTTGATTTTCTGAATATACACTCGAGATATTTTACAGTTGTCATTATTATTGCTTCTTCATTGTAAGTGGATGGATCCCCAGTATGTGCACAGATACTACAGTAGGTATACATACGTATTCTAAGTATACATACGTATTCTTATTTTTAATACATAGGAGCACATGTCTGAGGATTTTTTGTGTATACCTAATACGGATAACTTTATCATGTTTTACTGATTTTAATGTTATTATTAATGTACAAATATAAAGAATGACGATGATCATTGTTATTATTTTGAATCATATACCTACAAATATCTACCTTTATATGTACATATATATATGTGCATATATACTGTATATATACATATATATGTATAAATATGTTTGTATATATACTTATATAAATGTGATCTAAAACTTTTATCTATCCTAATAAGATTATACACACACACACACACACACACACCTCTTATTGGGATAGTTGGAGGTTTCTAAAACTTCCATTTATCCTAATAGGGTGTATATGTATATGTGTGTGTGTATATATATATATATATATATATATATATATATATATATATATATATACAGACCTTATTAGTACAGTTAGATGTTTCAGATTATATTTTCCTGATTTCATTGATTTACACTTACAAATTAGGGATCTTTGCATGTTAGATAACACATAAAAAGTTGTTCATTCAAAGTTCTTATTTAGAATAAACAGTTATCGCTAAATAAAGTCAAGGTTTTTATCTTCAAAATCGTTTCGTGAAACAGTGAGAGTTGGGGAACATCATCTTCAGATATCGTCTCCATGATCTGCTTGAATATACCTTTTTTTTTTTTTTTTTGGCTGGCTCCTATCCTTACTCTAATAAGATTAACAATGGATTTATCTTTCTTTTTGGAAATGTAATCCCTTGTTCCATGGAGAAAACGATACCCTGCTTCCTTTGGATGTTTGATAACGGTTTCATGGCGTCGGTAAACAGTACTTCGTTTATATGTGACTTTTGAACTTCTGGTGATTTTTTTTAAACTATTAGTTTTTTCAAACTACTTGGAAATATACAATAATATCCAAAGAAAGTATACATTTATACGTCATACATTTGATCACATGCACATGTATATGCACGTACAATATATATACTTTATATATATGTATATGTATATATATATATATATATATATATATATATATATATATATATATATATATATATATATATATATATATATATATATATATATATATATATATATATATATATATATATATATATATATATATATATATATATATATATGAGGAAATTTCAGAGATAATCTGCCTTCATCTAGGAAAAATTACTAGTGTTTTCAAGACGTAAAATTAAAGGTGGTATGAGTTTCCAGTATTCAACGACCACAATATTGTTAGCAATATCTGCGGAATACGTTTGTAGAGAAGTGGTGAATTTTGCCGAAAATGGTATTTTTGTTATATTCATTTTAATATTACTGCATTTTTAAGCTTCGAGCTCTTCTGTACCGCTATATGTTTAAAAGGATGGCCTCACCTTAGGAGGCGATATACTTTTTTCATTGAGGTATTGTTAGTGTTGTCAATACCAGCTGCATTGTTGTTGATATTATAATTTCATTTTAACATTTTTTCGGAAGTATTAGCGATTATTGTTAAAACTTTAGTTGCATAACAATTTTTTATTTACTGAACATTATATTAATGCAGGTAAGTATGAGTTTCGTTCATGAATGAACTTACATTTGATAAGTAGATAATAAGGAAATAAAGGTCGTTTCTTGATGAAAACCAGAAATAAACGTTTATATTAAACCATTTTTTGGGAAATATTCAACAGAAATTCATCAGGGCCAATCACTTAGTATGCTTCATGGCTTTTTTATTTAGTGGAGGAAGTTGGCCTAATATCTGTTACATTTAGAATACCAAGTAATTTGCATCGTAAACTAAAAATTCTGATCTTTTTTCAGGTATGTGCGCTGAGGAATCTGCTTCCATTGACATTTTCAGTAAGTGTAGCCTTCTGATATTTTCTTACCAGTTTCATCGTTTGTTTCACACCTTTCCTGGGATAACATTAATGTGGTGGTACTTAAAGTAATTTAACCATGGGAAAATTTGTTGTCCTAACTTAATAAAAAGTTGTTCTGCAGGCTGAAAATATCAACAGTTTTTCGGTATAGCCCGTTTTTCACTTTAGTCTTAAGATTGCATGGGCAGTTGTATACTAAAAATTAATTTTCACCTAAAATTTGATTGAAAAGATAGTATCCTTTTTACAAGAAAGAAACCAATCTACATCTTATGTATGTGCCACTTTGGTGATGTTGTCTTCATGACTGTGATAGTGAGCGCTCTTCTTGTTCTTTATTTCGAACAAACTAATGACTTTACCAAGGAAAGGGAGAAGGAAGGTTATAAAGTTAAATGGAAAAAGGGTTGTATGCAAATGGGTAATTTGTCGGGTAAAGTTAAACGATCAAAAGAATCGGGTGAAAAAGACCGGACCCAATAAACAATCATAAAAGGTACAGTAATTTTACCTGATTTTCTTGCTGGTAGAAGCCGTATTTATACGTCCTCGAATATTATAGCCCATTAATATTGCATTCATCACTTTTAAGGCTCGTAAAACTATCAGGAAACAGGACTTAATTGCAAGATGAGAATTTTAATTGCGATATTCATGATTCGCCCTCGCTGGCCGACTAACAAACATGGGTAAATAAACTTTTTCTTACGCGAGTAAACGAACTTGTTCCAGACACCAGCGACTGGCTGCGCGAAGAAAGCTTCCAGAAGGATGCGTTTGGACGCGAAATATTTCATTTCCAGCCACTTTGCTCAACAACGATGCTTTTATTCAGTGTTTTTGACTTTTCTCTGAACCTCCGTCGCTGAAGTGAAAACGTCACTGACGTGTATTTAATTGTTTGGGAAAGGTATTCCAGCGGTGCAACTGGTGATTTATGTCCACAATATTTATCAAGACATAAATATCGATAAACGACGTTCATGAGCATCCTGCCTCTCTGATAGGTTCCTGTTGCCACATATAACAGCATGCTATAATTATCACTCCTCTGGAGCTGCGTGCTCGTAATTTATGACCGCAGTTCTTTATCATTATTAACTTGGTGATTGTGTTGTCTTCCTTTGAGAACCAAGGAAAAGAAATCATGAAGAAGTCAGTATTGCAAAATCTGTAAAATTGCTGAGGTTGAGTTTCCAATAAAAAAATAAAATTCTTGCAGAGCTTTGCGCCCAGTTGAAAGTTTATATCACTGACTTGACTTGTTGTATCGGAAGGTTCAAGTCAGGTATGTTGGATTTTGATTTACAGTTCGAAACTTTGCTAACTTTAAGTGAGGCGATGAACGATTTTGCCCGTGATCTTTTTCTTACTGCTTTCTTGAGAGTAAAACTACAAACACACACACACACACACACACACACACACACACACACACATATATATATATATATATATATATATATATATATATATATATATATATATATATATATGCCTTGAGGCATTAATTTGCTTTGGAAGTTTTTTTCTATACTTATGTCATTATACCGCAAGAAGAGGAAATAGTCTACCAATTGCATATTGCATCCGTACGACGCTGATAACCATTTGTGTACTATGATTTAGTTACCCCATAAATTGCGCGGAGGATAACCCCTCTTGGTCCTTGTGATTCATGATTCTCGTTTGGGGGAAGTTCGGACATGAAGCACCCGTCGACGATATAAGGCAGAATTCTCAGATGCTCGCTATCCTCATCATTTCCACGATGGAAGAATACTGAAAACTGCCCTGATATGTGAGCACAAGTACTTGATCATACACACAAACACACACGCACGCACACAGTATGTGTGTATGTGTTTGTGTTTGTGCGTGAGTACGTGTGTTCTCTGCAGGAAACAATCGATTGTATCCAGTGCCATCAATAATTTTCATGACCAGCTAGGGAGTAAAACTAGTGCAACGCTGATAATGAAATTGTAATTATGCTGCTTTGCAGTGAAATGTCAATAGCTTTCATAAACGATGACGCAGATCTATCAATTATAAGGGTTCGCTTAATCAAGGATTACACGGTGTTACATAAATCAGCGCACAATTCCTCCATTTTTATCGCACGTACTCTCTCTCATCCCCCTCCTCCTCCTCCTCCTCCTCCTCCTCATCATCATCATCATCATCATCATCATCATCATCATCATCCCCTTTTCTATTCCTCCTCTGTATGACGTCTGTTAGGAGGAGAGTTGGAAGGCCCCGCCCATCTCATCTCGCCGCTTTGTCATCTCATGAGTTAACGGGTGTTGTTTCTCTCCTCCGCCGGACTGTGGAGACGGAGGCGTGTCCGGCATCCATAATGGATGCTGTATTATCCTTACCCTCAATACCGCCGTCGCAGAATGTCATTACGACGACTTGGGGACCAGTTATAGACCATCCCGGCCAGCAAAAAGAAAGGACCTGCTAGGGAAAGAAAGGTTGAACTAAAAAAAGGAGGGAACATAGACAGTGCCCGTGACGCATTTCAGATGTAGGGAGAGCTGGAAGGGGGAAAAAATCTCTGAGGGGATTTTCCGAGGATGAAAGAATATTTCGCATTCTTTTTGTGCGTTCAGTTTTTCGTGTTTTGTTTCTGTCTGTTCTCTACGTTCTGATCTTGTGGGCCTCCAGTCTTTACGCCTCTTTTTCAGTGGTTACCGTCTTCCTATATTATATTACTGGCTTTCATTATTATGATTAGGTTTTAACTTTGTGTAATCGTGGTGGCAGGAGTTGTGTCGCTGTGAGGGTTTAGGATTTGTCAGCATTAAGGCTCACGTTCTCTGTTGTGTATTGTTGGACTTTCTGACAACAACAGAGAATAACCTCGCCAGAGTTCCATGTCTTGATTGGATAGTGTCCCAATCTTCACATTTTTCTGCTTCCATTCCTTTACATTGCCCTATTCGGTTTGATACATTATTTGTAACTGCCATTGTCCCCAGGTACGGGGTTTCAAGTGAAAGACCAAGTGCAATTGGATAGACACCAGAGCGGAAGATAGTGAAAGGGAGAGTACAGACAACAAAAAGACACTTTAAACGACGGAAGAGAGGAATAAATGTAGATGAATAGGGAAACACACACACACACACACACACACAGAGAGAGAGAGAGAGAGAGAGAGAGAGAGAGAGAGAGAGAGAGAGAGAGAGAGAACCATTTTTGAATCGTAATGTTGATGATCTATAACCTTGAAATTCATGCCCTATACATTACTGGAATGGGGCCATTAGGATTTATTTTGCAACATTCGATAAAAACCAGAATATGCATGAATGTATTTTTTATGACGGATAAAAGCTAATGGATGTCGAAATACGCCAATTAGTTCATAGACTCATAATGGGGATATTAATTCCGAATTTTGATATCCACATGAAATGCGCTATTTGAACTCCCGCATCTCCCCCCCCCCAAAACAACCCCCCAACCCCACCCTCACCCTTTGCAGCGAGGACACAGCGTATACATTTATTAAATTTTACTTGGATAAACAGATTTTATGAGATGTCCGTTTGTCGTGCGTTCGCTGTTTAGCATTTGAAGCAGCACAGCTCTGGTTCATGTGTATAGACGGCGTCATGCATATACATGTGACCAATTGTGTTGATCCCCTTGCATAACAAGCTGCCAAACAAATGGCGACAAGGGAAGGAAGGAAGGAAGGCAGGAAAGAAGGAAGGGTGAGCGCTGGAATTATTCCTACAAATTAATTGGGGAACTTCATGCATTGTATTGCTGCTTTGAAGGTGGGGAATCTGACCATTATATATATATATATATATATATATATATATATATATATATATATATATATATATATATATATATATATATATATATATATATATATATATATATATATATATATATATATATATATATATATATATATGTGTGTGTGTGTGTGTGTGTGTGTGTGTGTGTGTACATATACACGCACACACACATATATGTATGTGCCTGCGTGTTTTATTTATGCTTGTCTTATGTGCGTAATGTAAACACACCAGCCAACGACAATTTACGTTGTGGATACCTTCGAACCCCACTGTGCTAGTTCATGTAGATTATTTTCAATAAATATCCGAGGTCAGCTTAGAGTTGAGAAAGTTTATATCATATATTTATTTTAGTTTTTCTTGGAATAAAACACTAAACTAAGTTGTAGAAGATATGTTTTGTATAACTCCAAGTTGTCATTGTTTTTCCAAAGGTCTCGTCGGGACATATACATTGGCTTGACTAGGAAAAGGGTTATGAATAAGTGAACGAAAAATAGTTTATAGAAATCTCGAAGATTGTGTCCAGAATGTGTTCTCTTCTTCAAAAATCTTATTCATAATTCATGGGAGGAAAATACACTCTGTAGATTCTACAGCTCTAGTTAACTTTTCCAGAAGACCTTCAAAAATTGCCTTTGTTTTGTTTACCGTTTATTAGAGCGTGCCAGGTCTGGTTGCATTATTATTTTATATATCTTTTCATGTGGGGAATCGTACTATGTCACCTGTACCGAATCTGTGCAGCTGATGTCATAACCTGAAAACGGATGTACTTTCACGTTTAAAGTTTGGACTGAGTCATTAAACACTGGGCGCTTAACGCATATTGATTCCTCACGTGCTACCACCCAGTTACACCTGCTGGTAAAAATTATAATAAATAAATAAAAAAACAGACTATAAAATCTGCTAAATAAACATAAAATTAAGCATGCTCAACAACCGTAGGTTATACAGTAAAGACTTCCTAGGCTTCCATGTAATATAAAACTAATGTATTTGTTTTATGAAGATTCACTAAGTTCAAGGAAACTGTTACTTAGATTCTATGCTTGTTCAAATCTAAATTTGCAGCCAAGATTTTTTCTAGCTTTCATTTTATTTTTGTCACCAACGTGTTTGTGAAGAATCAGCAACTTCACGATTAATTGCCATTTCCATCTTTCAACGACAACTTTAGAATGATAAAACCATAACCTCTGATTCATAAGCAAAGGAAGGAAAAACTTCTTTCACAATTCGTGCATCGAAAATCATAAAAACCTTCACTTAAAAAAAAAAAAAAGTGAGTCTTTAGATCTCTACCAATGCAATTTGCTTAGTTCTCAAAACTCTTAGTATCTTTTAGATTTTATTTCGCTAACACTTTACATTTCTGTAAATAATGTAAAGTATCAGCAAAATAAAATCTAAAAAATGCGAAGAGTTTCGACACCTAAGCAAATTGCATTGGCAGAGGTCTGAAGACTCATTACACTTTTTTTTTTATACTTGTGAAGGTTTTTATGATTTTCGATGCATGAATTGTCACGATACGTGTACATGCGCTACCGGGGTCTAAGCGATGTCGGGCACGGCAGCCGATCGAGACTACGGTCTACCCCAAAGCCAAATCAGAGTCCTTCAAAAGAAGGCACCGTGCTTACCCCATACAAAAAATGCCTTCGCGAAGTCCTGGGAGGGACTTCGTCTAGAGTTGAGAGTAAGTTATCCCCTTCTAATAGTACATCTTCCTCTGCTATACTGGAAGGCCGCAACCGCGCTTCCCTGCTCGAGGACGACTTCTTTGGTGTTATTCCTAAACTTGGTGACACTTGGTCTCCTCAGATTGTCGAATAAGGACACTACTCTCTCTCTCTCTCTCTCTCTCTCTCTCTCTCTCTCTCTCTCTCTCTCTCTCTCTCTCTCTCTGTTAGGAAAGGGAAAAGACAAGGCTTTGTGGACGTCGGACTTGTCTCCACTTTAGCAGTAAATCAAAAGTCCGAGACAGCTTTAGACACACTGGATCTTTATTAAAGTTTTTTATCGAGACGGAGAAAACTTAATTTATACGAGCCACTTCACAAAGAAGATTTACTGGTGGAGTTTTCGCGAGAATCGTCATTTTAGCACCATAAGTTTTTCTTTCCGAGGCATCTGAGTCAGTTCTTATGTCTAATTTACATTCTTTGAGGATATGTATGATTTATGATATACTGTATCTATAAAACGAGATACAATATTGATTATGCATGGTTTATATACATATATATATATACATACATACATTTATATATATATATATATATATATATATATATATATATATATATATATATATATATATATATATATATATATACATATATACACAGGTATGCGTGTATTTGCAATTTGCATGTAAGTATGCGTGCACCGTATATCCACTTACACTTTCTTACAATTAGTCTAAAGGAATTTGATAATCTTAATGAACTCTTAAATACTTGTTTTTCTCTGTCATTAAATATTATTAACACCTTTCAAGATTAATCTTCTCCTTTCTTCCAAGATCTTTTAATTGAGTGGTAAGAGGGAAAAAAATTAGATGGTGCATTAACTGTATCTTAAAAAGTCAGTCATTATATAACTACTCTAGTATCCCCGCCCACCCGAATTGGCTTAATTGAGCAGATTAGATATTTCGGAGGTTACTCCTTTGTTATGCGTTACCCTGTGTTGGAAACTCATTTCGATCCAATATTTAGTTACGGTACAGTAACAGTAATAGATTCTGGAACTATCATCCTCAAAAATGTCGGCCATTTTCGTTTTGCAGTTGATAGATATTATTTTTAGGCATACGTAGCGCTGTGGAACATCCGCTCCCTTACTTTCTCAGGCAAAAATGTTTTGAAGCTCCTTCCGACATTTGTAAAGCTAAATTCTGTTGTGAAATTTACGTTTGCTTTCAAGCCACGTTTCTTTGACAGCAAGGTAATGGGATATCTCGTCACTTTCTCCAACAATTGATGTTGCGATATAAGTTCCATTTTTCATTCTTTCTCCTCACATTAAGTAAGTTTTATTTCTTACTAAAAGAGATCGTCTTTAGATTTGAAAATACGCAGGCGTTGCAAAGCCTTTGCATTAATTGTAAATTTCTTTCCCTCTTTATATGGAGTCTGTATAGAAGTACACAGGTGTATTTATAGACTAACTCAATGATTAATTTAACCTACGTAGCATTTTCATTCTTTGATTACTCTCTCTCTCTCTCTCTCTCTCTCTCTCTCTCTCTCTCTCTCTCTCTCTCTCTCTCTCTCTCTCTCTCTCTCTCTCTCTCTCTCTCTCTCTCCCCGATGAGTTGAGTTCATTTCTTGTGATGGAAAATGTTTTTAACTGAAGATACAGACCAATTCCTTTTATGATAAGGTTTCCTTTATTTACACTCTGGTGTCGGCAGTTTTCCCTGTAATGAATCAACTTTTGTCATATTTAATATTCTTCGTTTCTTTTCACCTG
This sequence comes from Macrobrachium rosenbergii, assembly GCF_040412425.1. Lineage (NCBI taxonomy): Eukaryota > Metazoa > Arthropoda > Malacostraca > Decapoda > Palaemonidae > Macrobrachium > Macrobrachium rosenbergii. The sequence goes on from NC_089751.1 coordinate 3,343,281, forward strand.
TAGCAGTTACGAAAGTGTTCTCTCTCTCTCTCTCTCTCTCTCTCTCTCTCTCTCTCTCTCTCTCTCTCTCTCTCTCTCTCTCTCTCCGCCTGGTGCGTTGAGCTTTGCTGCATTTCCACAAGTTGGTTTTTCAATCTTTCATTCATTAATTCTTTATTTCCTCTTACATATTCTGAATTTCTCTCGACCTTTCTTACCGCATCGCAACCTTGACTTGACCGGGTATCACCAGTCTGGATACTTACTGAAATTCTTCTTGTTTCTAAGGAAGAATAATAATAGTTCGCCTTCACGGAAAGCTATTTTGGTTTCTACTATTATTTTATATATGACGTAGAAGCTGCGTTCCAAAAGTCTAAAGAAACTTGGGAAATTAGCATTAAAGGATGTTTTGGCGCATCTTTTTTGAAATGTATCGTGAAGCATTGTTGGGCGGTTTTCTTTTTAAAATCTGGAAGGTTTTTCTTCACTGAACTTGTCTTTATTATTATTATATTTCACACATGTCCATTACCTTACAGACCTTTCAGACCTTACAGTTCGTTCGGGTTGCCACAGGTCCCTCAGTGTGAGGCACCTCTGATGTCTACCAGAGAATTGCTAATGCATCTTCCGGTATATTTTGCATCTTCCAATCTTGGATGGTCTGGGATGCATCTCAGATATTTGTCAAGCTTATTCTTAAACACATCTACGCTCACTCCTTTATGTTCCTCAGATGAGCTGGTAGTGCATTGAATAGACGCTGCATTATCGATGCTGGTGCGTGGTGGATTAATGTCCTGTTTGCGTTCCTTAGTTTTCCTGATATAGTTTTGGGCACTATTAATCTACCTCTGCTTGCTCTTTCTGATACTTTTAGCTCCATGATGTTTTCGGTAATTCCTTCTAACTGTTTCCATGCCTGGATTATTTTAGACTAAAGGCGTTTCAGTGTCATATGTTTCAAATTTTCTGTCACTCTGTGTCTCCCATACACACACATACACACACACACGCACAAAACAGTGGAACACGCATGCGATCCCCGAACTGGGCAAGTAAGGGAGCGGTATGGGTGTCTCCATATGCCTGTGCTGAACTGAGCAGTGAATTACGAACCTGGTTGTAAACGATTGTACGGTGAGAAAGAAAAACAAGTAAAAAATGCGTCGAAGATTCTTCGGCGCAGTCGAGTTTTCTGTACAGTGTATAATGCTGTATGAAACTCTCAGCCACGGCTCATGAAACTCTCAGCCGCGCCCCATGTAACTTTCAGCCACAGCCCGGTGGTGGCCTGTGTTGTTGGCACCTACAGCAGTGCCAGACGTGCGATCATGGTTAACTTTAACCTTAGATAAAATAAAAAGCGCTGAGGCTAGAGGGCTGCAATTTGGTATGTTTTTGATTGGAGGGTGGATGATCAACATACCAATTTGCAGCCCTCTAGCCTCAGTAGTAAGATTTGTAAGATCTGATGGCGGACAGAAAAAGCGTGGACGGACAGACAAAAAGCCCTCTCAATAGTTTTATTTTACAGGAAACTAAAAATTAAAAGGAGTGGAGGGACTCGCCAAGGCAGTCCTTGCCCACCGCGATGGAACCATTCATCAGATACTTCACGTATTTTTCTCGCAGATTGTACTTTTTGGGTCTTTATGGACACCAGTTTCTTTTGTCTTGAACTGGTTTTCCTTTTTCGTCCTGAATTATTGTCCCGATTTCTACAGTTTATGTGTAGAAAAATTTGTTACCCTGGTTCTTCATGCATTGCATCATATTTCATCCTTAACTACAGCACACACATTTATCGTGTGTTTTATGATTACTGTATATAGGGAACATATTTATGTCTGCACACTACTGAATGTATATAGGGAGGTATTCATTCATAGCGATGTCAAATATGAGCTTGATAAGTCGTTATTTATATTAATTCGTGCTTCCTCCTTCACGGCCCTTTGTCCAAAATGATGACCGTTTTCTTTGAAATATCCCTTCATTTTTCACTTCCTTTTTATCCCCAAATTTTAATTGTACCTAGTTATTCGCTTCTTCGGAATATTTTCTTCTCAAAAGTCTCCCCCCCTTCTTTATTGCATTCTCTCACAATTATTCTTTTTCTGTGATTTTTAGTCTTCGTCCATTCTTTTCATTCCTCTCCTTGTCCAGTACTCTCTCTCTCTCTCTCTCTCTCTCTCTCTCTCTCTCTCTCTCTCTCTCTCTCTCTCTCTCTCTCTCTCTCTCGGAAGCTGTAAAAGCCTAATGGACATCAGTAGAAAAGAGATGTTCACACATACGTAATCTCATTTTGGGTTTCTTACGTGTTTGCCTCTTCTTCTCCCACTCTCCCCCACTTCTCCCCTTCTTCCTTTCTCTCCTCACTCAATGGAGAAAGTTCGAAAGCTCCCGAGGTCTGTCTTATTACATTTGAGGTCCATTTTTTCCTTCTTTTCCCCCGCCTCCTCTTCGGCATAGGCCTGAAAACACCAGACGGAAGAAGCCGTGAAGTTACTTTTAAATTGCTTATTTTTCCTCGGTGTTTATTTCTTTCACTGAGCGGTGTTTCCAAATACAAATGTCACCGATGTGTATAAAAATATGGCGCGAGGCATCAGAAAAAGTTGATGCATTCACTTCTGTCGCTGTGCAAAAAGTATATTTTTATATTTTATTAACATCTGAAAATTGTCAGGCTAAAGAAGGGGACATTTTTCATTTGACCTCCGAGGAATGTAATTATCATCCGAAATCAGGGAGAAATACTGCATACATAATTATGATGAAATATTGAAATTGTCTTATGAATTATATCATGTTTGAGCTGCAATCGTTTCAATGTGAATTTATTTTCTGTCGATGCAGCGTCGACTGTTTTACTTCAAATGAAATTGTAAGACTTATTATGTATCGTCCTTGTTGCTAGATTGTTGTTCCACATAAAATTTAGTTTACGTGACTTTGGCCGAGTCATCTCTCAGTATGACAACAGAGAAGTCTTGCAAACGAGATGCTGCATTCTGTTATCATTTCGGCTTTCCTGAATATCTCTCCGTGTGGTGTTAATGTGTGATAATCTGTTAATGTGTATAAATATGCCTCAGAAATGTGATTTTACGCATTAAATGAACGTCGCCTGGGGATTGAGGGGAGGAGAGCCGCCAGCAGCAAGGTATTGTCATTGAAGCATTAGCAGTTAAGAAAAGCGAAGTTGATCCATACTTCTCCCCCAGGTGAAGTACATAAGGGTCAGAATTCGAACGACTGCTGAGCACGCGTAGCTTGAACTCTCCTCATTCTTCCCCCTCGCCGCTCTCCCCTCCCCGTCAACCATCGTTTAGGTTTGGCGTTGAATGAGGCTGTTGGTCGTGTTATTTATTTATGTAATCCCAGTTAATTATATGGTTATGGTAGGGCCTATCCGTAAGGGGGTTGGGTCTTAAATGTGTATTATTAATTGGTAAATTAGGCGGGTTGCCGGCCTTAGTTTATTATAGGTATCAAGGTAATGCCCAAGTTAATATTATTTATAGCCCTAGGAGCTTTCGTGGCCCCACTGAGTTAAGTCAAGAAATTTATAAATGGACGTGACCATTCCGTGGTTTGGGGAGTCATAACCCTTTCCTTAACCTCCCTTTCTTTCCAAGCTATAGACAGGACAGGAATGAAAAGGAGAAATAATAGGATAATGGAACTCCGTGGAAACGTAAGCATACACGCGCGCGCGCGCGCTCACACACATACACGCGCATGTATGTATGCTTCTTAAGTATTTAAAATTATTCACATGTATGCGTTTGGCCCTAGTCATAAATAAGTTTAAAAGTTCTGTTTGAATTTTTTGTTTCCGTTGTAGTCCAAAAGAATTATTTGCCCCACAAACGCAAACACACAAACAAACCCTCGAGGTATGGTATCCCTTAATGAGTCTCGTATTTAGTATTTTCTCGTGTCGAAGTTTTTCTTTCTCACAACTTCACAGAACGTAGGACAGTTAAAAGAAAGTCCATTAGTTTCATTGGCAGTGTTGTATAGTAGATGCGTACAAAAATTGAAAGTATGAAAGTTTAAAGTTTTTATGTTCTGTAAGTAGTAGAGGGAGCAATACTGTAGTACTACCTACGTCCTCTCGTCTTTTGTGAGCTAAAGGATTTTTGTAGTCCCAATATCGGTGAAGAGAAATCGCAGATCTTGTCCATGACTATAGATATTGTATGTTACTCTAACTATTGATAAAAACCCGCGAGGTTAATGAGAGGATTTGTTTTAGTGTATTAATGTTTTTCGTCGACCTGACTGGATTTGAGGATTAGCTTCAAAAGGTGGTTTCTTATTCTGCTATACTAATCAACAGGTTTGTGAAAATCTGTGGACCGACATTAAAGTTTTCATGAAGTATTAATGGTCGAATCTTCAAACAAGGAAAATAATAATAATAATAATAATAATAATAATAATAATAATAATAATAATAATAATAATATCCAAGGAATATCATAACTATATATCTTGTATTAACTTGTTAATTTTATTTCTTTGCTCCTCAGTGGAGTATTCCGTTCTACCTCATACATGTTGCTCTTGTGCTACAAATTACGAATCTTTTATGGTATTTGTCGAAGTACTCTAGGTCCAAATCTGGAACGAATAGAATTCATATGAACAATAATAAACTAATTTTGAAAGCAACGACAAGTTATTCTACCATCAGTCTCCCAGTCAACAGAATACAGCAATTTCAAGTATGATCAGTACTTGAATGAATGAAGCAGTGTTAGGCCAGACTCCCCGTGGCCTTATATATATATATATATATATATATATATATATATATATATATATATATATATATATATATATATATATATATATATATATTATATATATTATATATACATATATATTCATATATATATACATATATATATATGTATATATATACATATATGTGTGTATATATATGTATATACAAACATTAAGGTACTAATGTTGTTTAATATCCAATTTGCGCTACTTCGAAAATATTACCGGATTATAAGTGATAAATCGTTTGGTACCGAACTGACTTGAACACTCGACACTACGAACCAACGACTTCCAGTCGACGTTCAATACTATTCGACTTCGGTTATATTCCTGAAGCAGCGTGAATTGGATATTAAACGACATTCACAGCTTAATGTTTGTTCATAATATGTCACGGCGATGTGATAAAAATTTATATATATATATATATATATATATATATATATATATATATATATATATATATATATATATATATATATATATATATATATATATATATATATATATATATATATATATGTATGTATGTATGTATGTATGTATGTAGAATCTACTGGTCACTTTTACCAGATACATATGTAATTGTGATAGACACAATGCCCTCTTAACTTCTCAAATTCTTCGCGGTTTTTTGGATATGCTTGTCACTACAAAGCCGTGTGTGTGTGTGTTTGCATATAAAGAGGTAGTGACACATGCACACATAGGCTAATGCATATATATATGTGTGTATGTGTATGTGTATGTGTATATATATATATATATATATGTATATACATATATATATATATATATATATATATATATATATATATATATATATATATATATTAGCAATAAGTCACCAAACTGCACGTGACAAAGATATACGTAGACAACCACATGAAAGGTGAAAATTGAAGATCAGGTACCAAGCGCTTTCGTGTATTGCAGTACACGAAAGCGCTTGGTACCTGGTCTTTAATTTTCACCTTTCATGTGGTTGTCTACATATATATATATATATATATATATATATATATATATATATATATATATATATATATATATCGTAATCTGCAACAAGCGATGCGTTTGGCGGCGCTTATGTCGTAAGCAATCATAGTATTCTATATAAACAAAAACTGCCATTTGCGTCGTATTTGGAATTATACTTCCCTTTAATGTTATTGTTGTGTTATTTATTTTTGCTCTCGAACTAGTTACCAATGCTCACCATGGAAGAGGCTTCCTCTTTCGTTATTACAAAGCTGAGGCTTTGCTGAATGCAAATTACCCAGTGCTGTAACCGGAGCTCCCGGCTCTTACATTGTTAGGACTTGGTTTTCGTCCTCGGGAAAGGAATACCTGTTAAATGCTAATTTGAGTCTCTGTGTGAATGTCAGAAAGAGCATTTGTAGAATACTCTCGGCGTTTGTTAGTAGACGAAAAAACTAGAGATTCTAGTTTTCACAGATATGTTTATCTTATATATGAACTCAGCCATAACATTCACAATCCTTCTCGACCTTGCCAGATTTAATAAGGGTGTACTCTGACATTCTTCCCCTAAGAATACACATAAATAAACTATGATTAAGGCTCTTTGAACATAAGTTTTTTTTTATAAATTCTTAATTTCTAGGTTAGAAGGAGTAAACACGTCAAATCAGTTACACGCGTTTAGAAAATGAGGAGTTATATTAATTTAGTGGAAGGAAAGGGAATTATTGCGAGACGTAATTACTTCAGTGCTAATTTTAAGCATAATTTTTAGCAGTCTTCTTCAACCTATGTTATTGAAATCTGAAATATACAAACTGGTGTAAAGAGACGGAAAAGCTGCGCTTAGTGTGTAATATAACATCAGGAAAGAATGATAAACAGAGGACAAATGACGGAGGTTTCTGAGAAAAATTTGACACAAGGATTTATATATATGCATATATGTGTGTGTATGTATATATATATGTATATATGTATGTATATATATATATATATATATATATATATATATATATATATATATATATATATATATATATATATATATTTTACTACCAAACAATTCGTCAGTAACCTCTTCAGAATAATAATAAAGAGTATCTATGACCTTGCCGTCTCGAGACAGTCATCTCATAATTAGAACATCCATATTATTTGTTATTTAGCTTAGGAGTCTATCTAACAGCAGTAAGGTTCGCCTGAGCTTTTCTGTGTAAAAGTAACAAATGAATATCATCTCATTTCCTTTTAGATTTTAATTTTGCTTATATTGATTTTCTTTGATCGCTAAATTACCAAATTTTTAGTTTTCTGTAAAAGAAAACTGTCGAGAGGGCTATTTGTCTGTCCGCCCTCAGATCTTGAAAACTACTGAGGCTAGAGGGCTGCAAATTGGTACTTTGATCATCCACTTCCAATCATCAAACATACCAAATTGCAGCCCTCGAGCCTCAGTAGTTTTTATTTTATTTACGGTTAAAGTTAGCCATGCCCGTGCGTCTGGCACTGCTATAGGTGCTAACAACACAGCCCACCACCGGGCCGTGGCTGAAAGTTTCATGGGCCGCAGCTGAGAGTTTCATAGGCCGTGGATGAGAGTTTCATACAGCATTATACGCTGTACAAAATATTTTCCTGCTTAAAAAGGATTGAACATTATTTTTTTTTTGTTTCCACGTCATAGATTTAAAGTCGACAGATTTAAAGTCGACGTCTTTTGTCTTGAATCGACGGATGATCTTTTGTTATTGATACTTCCATTACCCTATGAATTTGTTATCGTAGGAAGGAGGTTACCTTAAAATAGTCTCAGTAAGTTGGTGAAATGGTTTCAGTAAGGGTGTAATACATTTAGCTTATTTATAACCTGTCGAGCGTTAACCGGCGCCTCCCTTTTCTCCACTTCTGTACACACCAAATCTGCCAATGTAAGTTTATGCTCGAAAGCCTACTTTTTATGCCGTGAAACCCTCAATATAGTGTGGACGAAGTTAGACATAACTAACAATGCTGTCAAGCCAAAACAATGGATGCAGGAATCAAGAGAAAATAAAGTAGCTCAACGTTAATATTGCAAAAAAACAAAAATCGAATGAAGATTGATAATAGCATCTCTATTCACCACCTCATACAAACACAAGAGAAAGCTTTGAATAACCATGATTGTGAATTATACCTGGTGACGATTACAGGAGGTAAAGATTGGCATCTTTTGATCTTCATTGTCGTTGTAAATTGGGTACTAGTGTTGTAGTGTTACTCCGATGGGCATGATAAAGAAAAAGCCTGCAACTGACGCCCTCCTTTAGGGCGTTAGGGCATTAGTATTAATAATATCTGAAGCAATTGCGATTTCAATATAACCCATTTCTTAGTAGGCATGACCCACCTATCAAGCGTCACCAACCTTTAATTGGTGAAAAATATTACAGATTCCATCGTATTAGAAAGAAAGTTTTCTAAGATAAGATCAAATTACTTTATTATTATTATTATTATTATTATTATTATTATTATTATTATTATTGATGCTCACTGTTATTTCTGATACTAATACTATTGTTATCTTTAATGATATAGCATTATATTTCACCACGCTGAAATTGTTATCGTGAACTTTTTACTACCTACTTTTAATCCCGGTGTTTCACCAGATCTTGAAATTTGGCAGAAAGGTGCCACATGGTTCCCTATTTAATTGACCCAAATGATTCTGATGTTGGCCTATTTTGGAGGTCTCAAGGTCACAAGATATCTACAGGAGTAAAAAACAAGTCTTCACTTTAATGTCAGTTTCAGAATAAATGTCACGGTAAGGCCTTCGAGACTTTCCAGAGTTGCGTAACACATAATGTGTAAATTCTGTTTTCCAGTTATTTTTGGAGGACGGTAAAGTGAATGACTTGTTTCTGATAACATTTCAGACCGTACCCATTTTCCTTAAAACAAGTAAAAAAATGCGTCGAAGTTTCCCCGGCGCAGTCGAGTTTCCTGTACAGCATATAATGCTGCATGAAACTCTCGCCCACAGCCTATGAAATTGTCAGCCACGGCCCATGAAACTTTCAGCCACGGCCCGGTGGTGGCCTGTGTTGTTGGCATTTATAGCAGTGCCAGATGCACGAGCATTGCTAACTTTAACCGTAAATAAAATAAAAACTACTGAAGCTCGAGGGCTGCAATTTGGTATGTTTGATGATTGGAAGGTGGATGATCAACGTAGCAATTTGCAGCCCTCTAGCCTCAGCAATTTTCAAGATCCGAGGGCGGACAGAAAAAGTGCGGACGGACAGACAAATAGCCATCTCAATAGTTTTCTTTTACAGAAAACTAAAAATTTGACAATTTAGCGCGCATAGAAGATGGGCCACGGGGTTTGTTTAAATTTCTGTATAAAATTATAGCCACAGAGGTCCTTTCTTATTCACTAGGCAATAATTTTCGTTTGTCTTAAATATATTAATAATATTTATGAATATAGGGCCGATGGTCTGTTCACTTCGTTTCACTGTCAGAGTTGCTGTGATGCTTACTGTTGGCTGAACTAATATCTGTTGTTTGGGCCATTTCCTCTGCAGGAATATTGTATATTTTAGCCTCACTTCCCTGCCTTGTATGCGCGGTTGTAAGCGAGCTGTCCTACTGTTTTATTGCTCTTGCAATGAAGCCATTTTCATGTGCCTGTTTCAGCACAGGTATATTAAAATCAATTCTCCTAGCCTGTGCTGTAAATTAGCAGGTTGAAGGGTATTTCTGCTGTTTATCTTATCTCCGATGATCCTTGTTGTACGTTGCTTAAATCATTAGAGGAATTAAAACTGCTGCGAATTTCCTTGCGTCTCTGAGCGAGGGATTACGCTACTGGTGGAATCATATTCAACAAGATTCAAATGCTATTCTCTTTGACTTCAGTTTCAACGAGAAATCTTTGTCTTTTTATACTGCTCGACCTACAGGTTCATGAATGAATAAGAGAATAATTAATTTTCGCATTAATGTAACGAATTCGAAACAGTAGATCTTGTTGGGAAAATTGAGATATTTTGAAGAAAATGGTTTGGGGTTAGAGAGTTCTTGTTTATGATTTCGAACACCAAACGTCGGCCTCTGTTTTGATGATGATTGAGAAAGGGGACAGATTGATTGAATGGACTGAGTTATACTTGATGATCCAGTATTGCCATCTTACGCAATTCGCAGTGGAAAAAGCAGAGACTAAATTGCTTTTACGTAACACTCATTCGTTTCTCATATAACTACATCATGAAATTGAATCTTAGCATTAAATAGAAAAATAAGATTTTGAAGACAACTAGCATCCTCGTCGATTGTGAGATCGCATCTTATAAACAATATCCTTTCCGTGAACATGGAAGAGATTGTAATTTCCCTCCTCGTTCATTCCGACCCTCAGGGATGAAGCGTATAATTACGTCCCCATGCCTTGAACACTCGACAAGCAAATGCCGTGTAGTCAAATGGACCTCGTAGTTATCGCAAAATGAGATGGACTGACTAGCCATTAAAATTCTGTGTTAGACGTGTGTGACTTGACCCTTGGCTCATTAAAGGTACTTTATCAGTATAGGGCATTGCCTTTTGCCATGTTATTGTAGCTGTGCTCAACGAGTCTGAAAGCTTCATAATCGTGCCGTGGCAACCTATGGAGCGTAATATGGTTTATCATCGTGCCGTGGCGATATGCCGTTAAGAAATCACAGACTCCTGACCAGTAGGTTGCTTAGACAGCAATGACACTTTCCATTCTCGTTGGCTGCAGTAATAGAAGTGCCCTTATACATCAGCACGAAAAAAGTTTGAGAACAATAACGTTTAGAGCTCAAGATTGCGTAGGAAGTTATCGTGCAATGTCGATTTAGGAAAGAAGGCGTGGTGACGTTATTTTGTGAGACGGTGACCGAATGAACAAAGATTTAGAGACGATATTAATTAGGCCGTTAGGAATAGACAACTCGGCCAAAACACTAAAATTCAGAACTTAGAGGAGCAAGGAAATAACCCAGCCTCGTGTCCCAAATGTAATGATTGGGACAATAGTTTGGTGGTCTTTTACCATTGAATATAAAATGTTAGATCACATTGGACTGACAAATCACGAACACAGGATATTCTTGGTTGTTCCATGTTAGCTTTTAGGGTGAAATTTTAAATGTACAAATTCTTCTCTCTCTCTCTCTCTCTCTCTCTCTCTCTCTCTCTCTCTCTCTCTCTCTCTCTCTCTCTCTCTATATATATATATATATATATATATATATATATATATATATATATATATATATATATATATATAAAAAATATATTTATATATATACTTATGAATAGGTATATTAATGCCTAGATATATATACTTGATGCTGTTAGAAGGTGCCGCTTAAACCAGAGGGCAATAGAATTTCTCATAAAAGCTCTGCTAACATAACAAAACTGTTTCGTCTGACAATTCTTCACAGGTGATCAGGATTGTAGTAGTGTCACTCTAGATACATGGTTATGTCGTGAATAGTGTTTTATAGGCCTTATATATGTACATATATATTTATAAATATACTGTATATATATATATATATATATATATATATATATATATATATATATATATATACTGTGTGTGTATATATATATATATATATATATATATATATATATATATATATATATATATATGTATGTATAAATCAGTTCTTCTGCGGTGTTTATCTGAGATGTGATGTGATACAAGATACAAATAGGGAGATAAATTGGGGGATACTTTTTTGGACCCAGTGTAATTCTTTCTATAAATCAGAAATTCCGTGCAAGAAGTACATAAGAGTAGAAATTGTATTGCACTTTGGTTTAAGTGACACATTCTGAAAGCATCAAGTGAATATATGCGTTTTTTAATCATAGTTTTTTGCGTAGATATATATACTTAGTATAGATATATTTATGCATGGATACATATGCGTGACACTATCAGAAGGTGTCACTTAAACCAAAGTGCAATGGAATTTCTTTTCTAATGACGTTCTTGCTCAGGAACTTTTGTTTGATAGAAGACTTGTTCCAATAAATAATTATGAAGAAGTATCCTCCATTTCTCTCCCTGTCTGTATCTTTTAACGTACTGGGTTGAGATAAAGACTGCTGAAGAACTTATTTTTCCTCCCTTTGAGGAACGATAACACCAACAAGCAAGAAAGGAGAGTTAAAAAATTAATATTATTATATTTTTTTCCTGTGATATTTCTCAAGGGAGACTGTGAATAAATTGCTCATTACGTGATTTATTCCAGAGTTGTCTTCACCAGTGTGCGCGGTACTTCTTGGAACGATAGAATTCCTAAGCTATCCAAGTAAATTCGTGTAGGCCTTTGAATAGAGAGATGTGACGAACAGCGACTTTGCAAATGTGTACAGTAGGAATATAATATGCATTCCAAAATTTTTCGGTAAAGCCCAGCTAAAGTTTCCATCAAATTATCTCTTAAGTAATTCGCGATCCAGCAAAGGAATGCTGAAATCGGTGTTGTTCGCTGTGCAAATCTCCGAGAAAATGATTGCGACCTATTTCAATCCCTTCTGTAGGAGGGTATGACGACACGACTGCTTCCTACGTTTTACCTAGAGAGAGAGAGAGAGAGAGAGAGAGAGAGAGAGAGAGAGAGAGAGAGAGAGAGAGAGAGAGAGCGAGCGTTCTTAAAGGGAATGGAGCTCTCCCATTCATCTGTGTTATTTTCTCATATAACGAACAGAAAGGCATTTCCAAAGATGCCACCAGTAAAGATACTAAAGCTTAGGCAGAATTGAGCACAATATTTGTTTGATATTGATAAAGGAACGTTAAAGAATGGTGCAGAGGAAATAGAGCAGCCGAAAACAGTTTGCTTGTAAATGCTACAACAGGCAATTCGGCTTACTCTTAAACGAAATGGGAGAGTGTGGGTGAGGAGAGAGAGAGAGAGAGAGAGAGAGAGAGAGAGAGAGAGAGAGAGAGAGATGCCTCTAGTGAAGGGAATAATCAATTCATGTACGAATTAGGGCCATAGAATTTCAGATGTTATTTGGTGCGATTGAATCAACAGTTGTTCGTCTCTGTTCATCCATCGACTTGTGCCTACGTGTCATCCATATGGATGGTTTCTGCCTGGGTGAATTGAAGCGTATCCCGATCCGAAGTTGTTCACATGAACGGAGATCGGTGTGTTTATGTGTATGCGTCTCTGCCAGTTTTTAAATCAGGCTCGTAATGTATTGTGTGCGGCTCCACGTATTGGTTACGTAATACCTCGATTGTTTTCACTGTTGTATTTTTATTATGGGGGTACCGATATATCAACCTTTTTCGCCCTGAAAACGTTTGTTTCCAAATATTCCCAGCTTTATTTGATTTCAACCATGAGGGCGGGAGTGTGTGGAAGTGCGTTCAAGTGTTTGCTTTTGAATGTGCCGGGATGGTGGCATACAAAAAGGCGAGTCAGATCCATTGATATATTAATTTTCCCTCAGTGTGTTGTACGTGCCGTTGGCGCGATTCTCGAATTATGTTAACGTAGCTTGAAGTACTTTGCTAATTGCGCTGATCGTCGGGAATGAATTTTCGAAACAGATTCATGTCGATATTATTTCTTCTGAATTTGATATCCGTCGCTCCGACTCTTAGTTATGAACTTTTTGCAAGGTTCAATAGAGGACATTGCTCTTTAGAATTATGTACACAGTACAGTTAATCAATTTCCTTTGTCTTTTCAAACGATGTCAATTTTTCGGAGTTAAAAATGCCGTTGACATTCATGTCAATTTCACAATATTTTGATAAATGAATCATGTAAAGAAAATTTACTTCATTGATACTCATGTCAATAGCATTTCCTGAAATTCTTCTATAATGGAAACCCGAATAGTGCACGATATAGTCGGGATATTTCCGAATGGAATGCCAATTAAATCATCTGAGAAGAGAGATGGATTCAGTACATTCCGTATGTGCGCGTTGTGTGCCAGCGTTGTGTTTTTCTACATAGCTTAAGCAGGAGGTGACATTAAAGGTGAGTTTGTTTTGCCCAGAAACCTAGTGCTTGTTTCACAACAGGATCGCTGCGCTTAATGTCAAACGTTAGTTATCGGAGCGTTATGCTTTCTAGAGAAAAAGAGCCTCAATCTCCGATGAAGAAAACTCACAGGTAACTGGTTCCCTGTTAACATTTTTCCCTCTCTCTCTCTTTCACCATTTTAATCAGATTAGTGCCCAGATATATATATATATATATATATATATATATATATATATATATATATATATATATATATATATATATATATATATATATATATATATATATATATATATATATATATATATATATATATATATATATATATATATATATATATATGTGTGTGTGTGTGTGTGTGTGTGTATATGTATATATATACATATATGTATATTAAAAGCAATGAATTCAAGACAGAATCACAGGAAAGAAAGGCATTTTCAATGATCGTACACATAGTACACATACTTTACATGACAAAGCAACTCAAAAGAGTCGCAGAAAAATTTGTCTAGGTTCGTCAGAGTTTTCCCGGGCAGTACCAGGTTTGTCAGCTATTTATATATATATATATATATATATATATATATATATATATATATATATATATATATATTTATATAAAGCTGACAAACCCGGTACTGCCCGGGAAAACTCTGACGGACCTAGACAAATTTTACAATCAGTCTTCGGTTAGATATGAACCTCCGGTTTTGTGGAACTGCCAGCCCTATTGTATCTTCTATCAATAGAAAACGTCTCTTTAGGAACAATACATTTCATTATTATGTAACGAAAACTGATCAGCTGGATGAGGATCAAGCTTAAAAAAGAGTGAAGGAAAACAGTCACGCTGTTATTAATGCGAGGAGAAAATAAGCGAGAATGCACAGCCACAGAAGTGTATTTTCTGGCTTGTAGCTGGAGAATCGCACCGAAATTAAAAGTAAACAGATTCCCAAGCGCTTCAAAGCATAATTTGAAAATATGGAATATGACACTCGGATTTAATGGAACTCATTTTTCATTCATACATTCTTAAGCATATTTTGATTTATATGGAATTCCATTTACTTTCGAGTTAGGCAAATATTTCTTTGGAGTCCGCAAAAGCAGTCGAATGTTATCTCCTTTAGCCGTATGCTACACATCCTTTAATTCCCTCCCCCCCACCTTTTACATGCAACCACCTACGTCTAAATATATATATATATATATATATATATATATATATATATATATATATATATATATATATATATATACACACAACACACACACACACACACACACACATATATATATATATATATATATATATATATATATATATATATGTGTACATGCGCACCCGTTTGTGCGCGCGCGCACTTTTGAGTGTTTGTGTGCATGTGTCTATAGTCTGTGCACTTTATGCAATCAGCTTTAATCATTATAGGCACTCGTGCACACACACACATCCACATCTTCTTACATATATATGTACTATATAAATGTATGCATTATACATACATGGATTCATGAATGTATGCATATATATATATATATATATATATATATATATATATATATATATATATATATATATATATATAATATATATGCAAATTCTGATGTCCGGGCAAGAATCGAACCAGCATCTGGAAAGTTATAACGAGATGTTGATACCCACCTGCCCCCTGACCACTTTCTTTGTGGTCAGGTGGACATCGTGACCTCATTCGGGCATTCCAGGTGCGGGCTTGAATCTCGCTTTGCCATTAGAATTTCTCCATTTGGTTCTTCCTTTTTTTCCTCTCAGGCTTCACCGTGACAAGCTTGTCAAAAATGTGAAAAAATCAAGAATTATAGAGGGCATGGTCTATATATATATATATATATATATATATATATATATATATATATATATATATATATATATATATATATATATATATATATATATATATATATGTATATCATATAATTATGATATCCACAATGTCCTCTATAATTCTTAATTTCTTCACGTTTTGGACACGCTTGTCACGTTGAAGCCTGAGAAAAAAAGGAAGAACCAAATGAAGAAATTCT
>NC_089751.1:3366679-3376679 GCF_040412425.1 Macrobrachium rosenbergii
TAGTACCGTCAGTGTACCTCACGCGGTGCATTGTAGGCTCCACTTGAGGCTTTTTGCGGTGTCCCTTCGGCCCCTAGCTGCAACCCCTTTCATTCCTTTTACTATATTTCCGTTCATATTCTCTTTCTTCCATCTTACTTTCCACCGTCTCCTAACAGTGGTTTCAACATTATTTTCAGCTCGGAATGACCTCACAGGTCTCAGCGTCTGGCCTTTGGCCTAAATTCTATATTCCAATTCCAAAAGATGGCCAAAAAAATCGATGTGGAAATTATAAACGTAAGTGTACGGTAATGCTACACTGAATTCAGATATAAATAAAAGTGGTTAGAGGGGTCTTGATTATTTAAGGTATGAGCACTGGACATTATAAGGGTTTTCCCCCATAATTCTATGATATGATTTCGGCGTATACTCTTTTTTTTCTGTGGTTTTCCATTGTTCAAAGAAGTTGCCGGTGTTCAGCCAGTGGACCAGCGGGCCGGCAACATAGCATCAGCCGAAGTTTATAGTTTTTATGAGTTAACTTTGCTTCCAAGGGCTTCTAAATTTACGTAACTCTGTTAGATCATCTACACGCACGAGAGAGAGAGAGAGAGAGAGAGAGAGAGAGAGAGAGAGAGAGAGAGAGAGAGAGAGAGAGAGAGATTGCTTAGGGAAGGTGATGAAATTGTTTTTATTTACTAAAGGTAGAGTGATGGAAAAGAGAAGAGAACTGCAATAGTGGTTTGTTATTTCATTCACTCATAACAGCTTTTTCAAGTATTGCCTGTTGTTAAACATTCTGCAAATAGGCATCTGGAGAAATATGGTGACTCAGGATTCTCTGTCAGATTATTTTTAAGGTTGTGCAAATGCTATACTCTCTCTCTCTCTCTCTCTCTCTCTCTCTCTCTCTCTCTCTCTCTCTCTCTCTCTCTCTCTCTCAAAAGTTAAGCTTGACTTTGTTTTCAAAGGCCTCAGAAGCTTATTTATCCATCTCTTCTGCAGGATACGATCTTCTCAGGCGGAAATTCTGATGACGTAGCAGTCTGTAAAAAGGTTACCAAAAGCTTTGTTATGTATTCCGTTGTGACTCGGAACAAGTATTGCCATATAAATGCCTGACATAACAGAAATGACTGAAAGTGATTAAACAGTCACCTCGATCACTGTGAAAAATAAAAGAGTAAGGAGCCCAGTGATGGATTACGGAAGACCTGGACAACTACAGATAATTTCATGTTTCAAATCGATCAAAACTGGCCATTGCGCATGTGCCATTTTTAGTTACAGACTCAACACGAAGTGCTTTTCAGTGGTCGTACCGTCGCGTTGTTACAGTTAGAGTCACGTGCCCTAACTCCACACTACATGGAAAGCTAAATTCATGAAACAGCGTTGCTAGTCTTCTTTTAATTAACATCTTGAATTGAAACCTTGTGATTCCAAAATCTATACTGTAATCATTTTTCCTCAGTCTGTTTTTTACCGTTGAAACGGTTATTTACGATGTGATATTACTCCCAAATACCCTTATTTATTTTTTTTTCATATTTGCTTTCCTGATAACTTCTCGAATATTTTCTTTAAAGAAAATAGTTAAACACTTTGTCCTCTGGATTTATGAAACTGTCCGCAAAATAAATGCTCTTTTGACGATATGATTAAAAATAACATAAATGATGCAAAAATGTCGAGTTCATGACGCTATGACCTTAATATTTTTCATGTCAGTAAATGCTGAACAGTTCGCTGCATTTTGAAACAGTTTAAAATTATGGCGGGGGGGGGGACGCCAAAAATGTAGAGTTCATGACGCTGTGACCTTAATATTTTTCCCGTCAGTAAATGCTAAACAGTTCGCTGCATTTTGAAACAGTTTGAAATTATACGGGGGAGGGAGGGGGGGGGGCAAAATGTAAAGTTCATGACGCTATGACCTTAATATTTTTCCTGTCAGTAAATGCTAAACAGTTCGCTGCATTTTGAAACAGTTTAAAATTATACGGGGAGGGGGCGCCAAAAAGGTAGAGTTCATGACGCTATGACCTTAATATTTTTCCTGTCAGTAAATGCTAAACAGTTCATGGATTTTGAAACAGTTTGAAATTATACGGGGTAGAGGGCGGGGGCGGGGCAAAAAGGTAGAGTTCATGACGCTATGACATTAATATTTTTCCTGTCAATATAAATGCTAAACAGTTCGTGGATTTTGAAAGTTTGAAATTATACGGAGGCGGGGGGACGGGTGGGGGGGGAGCGGGTAAGGCATATTAATGGGAGACTTTGAAGAACGTTTATAAACTGACGCGACATAACCAACAAGCAATTATAAAGCAAAGACAATACTTATCTACGCGGAACAAGAAGAACCTGCCTCGCTCCTTTTGCATTCATGCTTCTCAGATGCTTTGATGATGAATTATACCCATTAAACAGACATCGCTGATAGGTCTGTGGTTCGCGTCGCATACCTTAAATATCGCTGTATAATTGCCGACCAGTTTTTCTGCCTCCTCGACTTACGTTTTGCCGCTTTTTATTGTTTACGTATGCAGAATAATGGCTCTCTCTCTCTCTCTCTCTCTCTCTCTCTCTCTCTCTCTCTCTCTCTCTCTCTCTCTCTCTCTCTCACTGTATATAGCTAGATAGATAGTTCCCCGTTGGCAGAGTCGGTATAGTTCTCGGATAGCACTCTGCTGGGCCCGTGTTCGAGTCTCCGGCCGGCCAATGAAGAATTAGAGGAATTTATTTCTGGTGATCGAAATTCATTTCTCGCTATAATGTGGTTCGGATTCCACAATAAGCTGTAGGTCGCGTTGCTAGGTAACCAGTTGGTTCTTAGCCACGTAAAATAAGTTAAGTATACCTAAGTTTAACCAGACCACTAAGCTGATTAACAGCTCTCCTAGAGCTGACCCGAAGGATTAGACTTATTTTACGTGGCTAAGAACCAACTGGTTACCTAGCAACGGGACCTACAGCTTATTGTGGAATCCGAACCACATTATACCGAGAAATGAATTTCTGTCACCAGAAATAAATTCCTCTAATTCTTCATTGGCCGGCCAGAGAGTCGAACGCGGGCCCGGCAGAGTGCTAGCCGAGAACGGTACCGACCAGTCCAACGAAGAATTAACTTAGAAAGATAGATAGCTACCACTTGTAAATGCAATTTGCCTTTGCAATATTTTTCTTTGTAATGGTAGAGGAACAAAGTCAAAACGATATGGACTTCGTAAAGAGATCAGTTATAAGGAAATACCGGTTCACTTCGCGATCAGGCAAAATAAAGTAGCGTCGAAAACTAGGTATCTTGCCAGACAGAGTAAGAAGATGAAGTCGGACGAGTGTAAAAAAAAAAAAAAAAAAAAAGATAGTTACAATCTGTGGCTTCCACCCGACCACAATGTCTTAATTACAACACCCGGGCAACCACTTAGTCGACGCTTTGATGTTAGATAGAGTGATGAAGGAAGAGAGAGAGAGGTATGATAATCATATGAAATGAGAACAAGCAAAGAGTACCCTACTCAGAGATAAAACAGACGAAGAGGAATAGACCTACAAATAAATGGGGATTCAGCGAGTCAAGAATTAAAAGTTTTAAAAGTATTATGATATCAGTGTTTACATGCCACTCCCTGTCTTACCCCTCCCCCTAGCCTATGATTAACGGCGTGGGGGATTGAGAGAGAACTGGCCTTATACATCAACGGAACATGATAGCCATTGATCACAAAATGATTGAACGCATTAGCATGACCTCGAATAGACTCTTGTGTACCTCATACCGTTTCGTCCTCCACCTCATCATCCCTAACCTTTTCCCCATTTCCTCCTCCTCCTCCTCCTCCTCCTCCTCTCTACCTTATTTATTCTCATGGACATAAGCTGGTTTCGTTTGTATTGCATTCTATTCACACCACTTGTGGTTTTTATGCTTGTTTTAATTTACCTATTTTGGTGGTTGCAAATCCTTTTGCAGCCTTTATGACATGGTCATTGCTTGTTACGCTGACGTACCCGACATCCTCCTGATTACAGTCAGGGATGCTGTTATATATCGAAGTGGACACTGATTTTACGCTCAGCATTACGTAGATTGTGCCCTGTAGATAGACAGTATATTAGAAATGCCTTTGGAAGGTATTGCAAGTGTGTGATATCTAAACTCGACGTGTCTTTTATTTGCGAGCAGTAAATAATATTTCTTTTGCGCACTTATTTATTTTGAATGCAGTAGTTGAGTAATTGTCTTCATGTCTACAATAAATGATCTGGTAGGTAATGTAAAATGTACTTTTTGCAAATATGAATGTGCCACAGTATATCTAACGTGAAGGAATGGAGAAAACCGCAATTTTCACGGAATTGTAACTTCGAGTGCAGAAGTTTCGATGTCCCTGAATGGTGACTGGCTACCAGCAGAAAGGTAACATCAACGTATCTTAACATTACTTCTTCATTTTCGTCGCTACATTGAGGCCCACTCTTTTCGGAGAAATGCATCATGTTCCGCTAATCTTAGCCGTAGTCCGTTAATCAGGTTAAAGTTAGAGAACTTCCTCGTGATCACCCAAATTCGCCTGTGGATATGAAACAGTGACTTCGTGGCATCTCAAGTGTAACGGAGTTTGCTTGTTAATTATTTGGTATGAACTGTTTCGTCAAGAGCGCATTTTTCGTACCTGCTCAAAGGTCAACTAGAAAGTCAGGTTCGGTTTAGTGTTAGAAGAGTAGAGTTCAGCAAAGGTATTATGTTTTATAAAAGAGCAGTTATATATGAATACAGATAACGCGTATTTACCCCAAGCAGTTATTCAAAAACATTTATTCTGAAATATGAAGCTGTAAATGATGAAGTGTTTTCGACTCACAGGCAAACTATGTAACAAGAAATATACATTATCCGAACTGCGAGAAACTAATTGTTATTGATACGCTTAACCAGTATACCTTACAATTTCATTCCTTCATCGCCCCTTCTCCCTCAACGGGCGAACCTTTGTGGGGAAGGGGGGTTACTGAAATCAAATCCCAAAAGTAAGATGTTAGGAAGGAGATTTCGCAATAACGGAGGAGGATTGAAGAAGCGAGTTCCGAGGTGCCAATTAGAGCTGGTGAGAGGGACTTGAAGATATAGAGAATGAGAGGTTAGAGCGAGTGTGAGTATGTGTGTTAAGATATAGGAATGTGGTGATTATTGCCATATTCGGTATGGTAGGCGGGGAAGGGGGAGGAGGTGGCGAGGGAGAAGCAGGAGGAGGAGGAGGAGGAGGAGGAGGAGGAGGAAGACGGAGCGAGGAAAGTAACCATGAAGGAGTGAGGAAGGAAACGGGAGGTAAGTGGACGGAATTATATGAAGGTACGATGGAGTGAGGAGAAACGATGTGTCTGCAAGAAATTGGTTGAAGAATAATGACCAGAACAGGGAAGAGGGGAAATGAGAGCAACAGGCGAAAGTCGTAAATGGTAGGAACAAAAGGAGGCCGCATTAACGAAAGAAAAATACCAGTGATGTAGAAAACCGTATGAGCAAGGGTCATCGTGTCGGTGAAAACATGTGATTATGGAATATTGACATTAAATGTTACTGGCACAGACTGAGTGAGAATTGGGAAGTACACTATAATATATCTGAAAATAGTGTAATCACACACTAGAAGACAATGAGAAAAGAAAGAAAATAAACAGAAATGTTCTCTTACGTATTTTCAAGATAAAAGAAATCAAGGAAATTTAGCAAAATCGAAGATTAGTAGTAACATGAGAATATGAGGATAATTAACAATTTATGGAGAAAGGGAGGATGGTATCAGCAGCAAAAAAAAATTGCTTTAAATTTTACATATTTGTTTATGTATACGAACCTGTAGTTAATGGTTTGAAAATCGTTATAGAAAGGCAGTTTCTGTAACAATAAAAGTCGTTTCATAATGTTCATATTCATTTATAATGAACTCACACGAGGCTTCGGCATCAGCGCGATATTGTGCATTGGGAGGGCACCTGCATTATCAGCACCCGAAAGGACACGGGCGAAACGACACTTCTGAACACAAAGTGGACCTCCTCGTTTCCATTCTGGTATGTTTGATGCGTCGGAGTTCCCAAAACGTATAATACACATCAGCTGAGAATGAAGTGCTAAAGTTGCTTAACGAAGGTACAAGGCAGCTTAGAGGTACGTGTACGTACGTGGACCAGAGAGGGTGTACCGAGTGGGTGGCAGCCAGCTAGACCACCTTGGTCCAGTCAGACCACCAGCGGACTTCGCTGAAACCGCCCATGCCACCCACTCGCCCCTCCCGCTCCGGCAGGAGTGGCCTCTCTGGCAGCTTGCCTCTCCCCTGGACGCCCCCCCCCCTCCTTACACTAATACTAACAATATTTCGCTGACTTACGCATCCGCGAGCAGTCATTCATGCATGGATGTGTCTAACTGGATATGTGTTTAAGTGTATCCAAATTTATCCACATATTCCGTACCTGAACAGTTAACAACACACGCGAGTACAATCGCTCCCTTGCGTGCAGTTCTCCGAGCTCCGGCCTCCCTCTGCAAATCTGCAGATTGGCTACCTTGCAGCCAGCACCTTGATATGCCGCGTTGCTATCACTCGGTAGTTTGCGGAAAGTAGCCAGGGTATTCCAGTGGCTGTTATGGCAAGTTGACGTTAATGCCAGTCATCAGGCAGGGGGTATGATGCCTTTATACGATCTCACTAATACTGCAAAGTTCTATTCATCCACCATGCCGTTCTGTTGACACAAGCATCAGGGGTGTTTCAATGCATCGTGTCATCAGTTACCTCGGAGACGTTTCCTTAGGTGGATCTCTTTGTGATTGTTTACTCGTGACTTTAGA
Source organism: Macrobrachium rosenbergii (assembly GCF_040412425.1). Taxonomy (NCBI): domain Eukaryota; kingdom Metazoa; phylum Arthropoda; class Malacostraca; order Decapoda; family Palaemonidae; genus Macrobrachium; species Macrobrachium rosenbergii. Next base: position 3,373,533 of record NC_089751.1, read on the forward strand.
TCTCGTGGATGAAAAACTTTATAAATGCAGTATCCTAATTATTATAGTTTTTTCATTAAAAAGAGTGCGAGAGCGCACCTAAAATATTCTTTTGATAGTTTCAAGTAGAGATATCCCTTCACATGATACGCCGGAGGCTGGATGATGATGAAGAAACCTGTACAGTTTAATGGAGTTCAGGGAACATGTACCCTGTCTTCAGTGGCTTATGATGTCATTCTTCAAAAAGTGTTTTATCAACAAAACACAACTCGATGTCTCTGTCGGCCTGGAACCAATCATTCAAAACGGCTATCATAGCCAAATCTTTCCACTCGTAGCGTCTCTCTCTCAGTTCGTCATTATCATCTTCATTTGCGTCTTTCTGTTTTTTTTTTTTTTTTTTTATCGTCTGTAGTGTTGATGTTTTCTCTCAGATTCATATTTTTTATTATAATTGTTATTAGTAGTATTTGGTGGTCAGCATGGCGATGGCTTTTTCTGTATGAAACTTTGTTGCTTCGTAATATAGTAACTTCTTACCATTTGTGAAGTCACAACCAAAGATTGTATGAGTAATGCGTTAGGAGATATTGTTATCGTTGGTATGGATAGTAAGCGCTACAGTTGTAATCGAGGTACGGAGTATTAACAAATTTTTACCATTGCAACTGTAACTCATCTTCAACACGTATGTGAGTACTAGAAAACAGTATTGCCTTTTTATACGAAATAAAATAAAAATATTAATGCTAATTATATAGTAAATATACTATGTAAAATAAACCAAAGACTTTCGAACACCCGGACGGCGTTCCTCATCAGTGTTAACGTTAAAAATTTTTTTTTTTTTATTACTCAAAAATATTAATCTTATGACATTTTTTGTCACAAGTAAACGGACTATAAAGAGGTATTAAAAAGCCTGCTCCCCCCGATACAAAATGCGAGAATTGCCATGGCAAATTACGATATGTGCGTGTCACTGAATGTCAGGGATTCTCATTCCGAGAATAGGATGTTCACCTTGCGCCACTAACTTAGTTAATAGATGATGATTTCAAACGCACATATATATATATATGTATATATATATATATATATATATATATATATATATATATATATATATATATATATGGGCACATGTCTTTCTCAAAAGCAATTCCCACTATTTTAAAGCAGCACCTCTCTAATTCTGATTGGCTTCATATCATCAAGGCTAAAACTCTGAATATATATAAGAATATATATATAGGCCTATATATACAGTATATGTGTGTGTATTATATATATATATATATATATATATATATATATATATATATATATATATATATATATATATATATATATATATATATATATATATATATATATATATATATATATATATATTATATATAAACATTATGTATAAACATTATGTATATATATATATATATATATATATATATATATATATATAAATATGTCCGTATATCTCCTCAGGTTACCACCCACCACTCCACCCATTTGTAAATGATTACCTACGTCTGCTGAGGTCACGATAAAGGTCATAGGGTTGTCAGCCTTATCCCTAAGTACATGCTGCAAAAGCAGAAGACTGTTCCCTCCAAATGGAAAAAGCGTTTCGTTATATAAATATATGTATAATATATATATAATTATTTAGAGAGAGAGAGAGAGAGAGAGAGAGAGAGAGAGAGAGAGAGAGAGAGAGAGAGAGAGAGAGTCATTACCCATCTTTTACAGTATTAATAGTTACGATCTTCTGCAACTCAACACTGCATGATTCATTTCCCATGTGAATTTTTTTTTTTTGCAAGTTGTGTTGTGGTAATATAGAATATCATCATTATCGTAAGGTTTGGTATTCAAAATCGGTCGGTTATCGAGGTAATAATACTACTAATTGGATGTAAATGATGGCGCCGGGTTTCTCTTTATAATGTTTAAATACGGGGACCAATAACCGTATATTTAGCGCTTATTTAGGGTTGGCAGGGGAGTAAGTAGAAAGCATATTTTACACCTCTTTTTCTTTCGTTTGGCTGGATGGATGGAATATAGAACTTTGGTCAAAGGCCAAGCACTGGGACCTATGAGGTCATTCAGCGCTGAAAGGAAAATTGGTAGTAGAAAGGCTTGAAAGGTGTAAGTGGAGGAAAATGAAATAATTGTTAGGAGAGGGTGGAAAGTAAGATGGAAGAAAGAGAATATGAACGGAGGTACTAAAAAGAATGAAAGGGGTTGCAGCTGGGGCCGAAGGGCCGCTGCAAAGAACTTATAAGTAATGCCTACAGTGCACCGCATGAGGTGCACTGACGACAATACCCTTCTACGGTTGTTGCTCTTGGTCACCCAGGTTAAGCTGAACCGGGTGCTTCAGTTGAATTTGATGGTCAGTTCTTTTATTCTTGACCATTCGCAGATAAACAAAGATACATACAGATTGGGATGATGATAATCAAGGTTCTACACAAATACAGAAGAGATTTAGGTAATCATGTTCACATACACTTAAAATGCAGTTATATACATAATGTATATATATGTTAGAAATAACAGCACACAATTCCGTGTGGAACCTTAATAAATTTCTGACTCATACTCAGGTTCCGACTTCTTTTATGACTTGTGTGGCCTGGTTGGCAGCGCTCTGGTCTTTCATTTGAAAGACCCGGTTTGACCCTGATGTGAGTCAGAAATTTACATACATATATGTGTGTGTATTTATATAAATATATATTGACATTTATATTTAGGCGACCATGTTCACATACAGTACAATTAAAATGCAGTTTTGTATACACAAACACACACACACACACACATATATATATAGTATAAGAATATAGATACATATACACATATATAGATAGGTAGATGGATAAATAGATAGATAGCTACAATAGGTAAGTATATCTATACTTATTATATGTACACTATATATACTGAATATATATATATATATATATATATATATATATATATATATATATATATATATATATATATATATATATATATATATATGTATTATGTATATATACAGTATATAGATATATATATGTATTATGTACATATATATAATATATATATATATATATATATATATATATATATATATATATATATATATATATATATATATACTATATAAAT
>NC_089751.1:3379179-3384179 GCF_040412425.1 Macrobrachium rosenbergii
AGTAGTGGTAGTTACAAAATTGTGGGATATGAATGTGAATGGAATATAGAATGGTTGATGTTTGCATATGATATGGTACCGATGGGGAATAATGAAAAGAAATGGTAAACGCTAGAAATAGTTTGGAAGTGTTTGTAGTAGGAGAAATTTAAGTGAAAATGTAAGCGAGAGTAATGTTTTGAAGGTAAACGGTAAGCAGGAAGATATACGAGTAAATATGTGCGCGCACGCGCATTGTATGCTAGTTCAGCATTGTTAATTCAAAAGCGAAGTAAGTGGAGATTGATTTTGGCCCCTTCAGCACACGCGTAGAGAGAAATTTTCGTTCTTGTCACATTTGGGCTTCATCAGACTCCCAACATAAACATCTTACTTCAAGTATTAGGTCGCGTAAAAATGTTCCGCCCAGCGTTGCAACCTCAAGTGACCCATCGTCAGTTCCTCATGATACCGGTACCTTAGTCAGTTGACAGTTATGGTGAAGTGTATGGACTGGTGTGCACGATTTAGTAAGTGTATATTACCCATCTTTAGGCTTCACACGGAATCCAGCTCATCAGAATGGATTCATTCCCGATGAGCCATGAAGGATTTATGAGTGTACAATATTTTTGTCAAGGGGATGAGAACTTGAAAAATATAACACACAAGAAAAATAGAGGAACTGAAGCAACACGATTGCCTTACCCGCTCATAGAAAAACAGTGCCTTGTGTTGCATACTAATGTTGGTCTCCCCCCCCCCTTCCGATTCCTGGTCTTCTCATGCCCGGTCTTCCTCCACTCCTTCTCTACTGGATGTCTCCAGGTATTCATTAGACACGCCTCATTCACCAACGTTTTCGTCGTTCGTTGATTATTCTTGTTACATTTGTTATGCGCTTGATTCGAAAATCCTGAGGAGGAGATGCGACGAGATTAGCAGATCTTCATTCGACGCTGGGGGGTGATAATTAAGTCATTTCCGTACCATAACGTGGCGTTGCCTGCTGCAAAACTAAACATTCCGAGAGAAAGGAAATGGAATTATGAAAATCCATGCTGCTCAAGGCTTTGTACGGGAACACCCAAATATTATCTCGTGCTTTTTGTTTATATTGGCGTGTATGTATTAAACCAATTTTTCTTTCAATGCAACGAAGAGAAGAAGTGAAGAAGGTGGTAATCTGAGAAATATAGTTCTGATGGTTTTTATACGCATAGTTATGGCCAATTACTCGCCCGTGTATGGCATCGCCATGGGATGGGAACCTCTCTTTTTAGGCATAAGTAAAGGTTTAAATATGTTTTATGGGTTGATACTCGTTGCTGCTTCATGATGTCAGGCTGGTTAGAATGTAGAGCGTTCTACTACCACGCATGTGTCTAAGACGCAACTAACCCTATTTGACGGATTCGACCCACAAATCCTTTTCCAGTGCTTCTGTAAATCTCACATGTTCACCCATTGCAAGATTGTCTGATCGGTATGGTCAAAATAGCCTTTCACAAGTTTGTGACAGTATATTATTTGAACTCTAATAACATTTGAAACTATTCAGATGTTTCTCAAATCCTTACCTTATTACAGCACAGGTCCCTAGCGTTCAAAAACCTTTTGAGCTTTCCTGTGTTAAGCCTTCCACTAATGATACAGTTCACATTACTAGTACTCAGACTCGTCTGAAACCTTCCAATGATATAGAAAAGGTTTTGACTCAACAGTCTCTCTGAGTACCCAGGCCTTCGTCTGATTCTTGAATCCGCTTCCAATACAGAAATGGCGATCCAATATCCAAAACTCACGCGGCCTCTTCTCTTTCCTCTTGTCTTCTTCTTCTTCTTCTTCTTCCTCTTCCCTTCTTCTCGAAGGCTTCCCAGCTTGTTTTACCTATAGGTGATAAACTGTGCTTCGTATGCTGTTCAGCATTTGGAAATTCTTTGGGACACGTAATAAGTACTGTAAGAAAATTCGCATCAACTTGTATGTATGAGCATGTTAATGTTTTTCAAACGGTAGTATGATTATCGTGTCTGTTCATTGTTTAGAAAGTATGCATCCTTCGACGTAAATCATCTTCCAAATAGTTACCTTACTTCCGACTTGACTGTTTGTCCAAACTAAAAATTTAACTTATCTTCCAGCATATTTAGAGTTTTAAGTATTTGCACAGCCCAGGTATTCTTCCACATCATCTCATCTCCTAATGCGTCAGGAATTGTGTCCAGCTCTCTCTCTCTCTCTCTCTCTCTCTCTCTCTCTCTCTCTCTCTCTCTCTCTCTCTCTCTCCTTTTTCATGTTCTTCGTTCGCCTTGGAGCGGAACACGGCGACGGAGTGACCATTAAACCTGTCAATAACACAGCTACTATTTCCCCCTCGACACACGTCGTTTTCGCCTTCAAATTACCATCCAGTCTGGTTGCGTTCTCCCTCCCTCGCCCGACTCCCTTCCATCATTTACGGAACTCGACTTATGGATTATCTTGTAGGCTTGCTGTCTAGCCCTTCCTCCCAGTTCAGCGCACGTGTACGCACATACTGTACATAGCAAACCACATTGCTAGAGCGTATCCTCTAGAAATTGGTTTCGCTTGTATTTCTTTGCGTGGTCGAGTCATTTTGCCATGACCTCTGTTTAAATGAAATCATATGGTTAAGAGATACAATGATTTATTATTAGACGCAGTTTGTGAATATCACTACATGTGCATCAGTCAAATCCATATCAGTGTGTTAACTCTGTATACATAATCCATATCAGTGTGTTAACTCTGTATACATAATGTAGGCGTCATTAGTAAATATGTAAAAGGGATCCATTTATATTTCTTACTGAATAGTGCTACATTTCCCAGTTTAGATACAGCAGACAATGAAGCCTCGGGATCCGGAAATTTTTAGGCTGGGTGGTCCATGGCAGTATGTTTGTAGGCTGACGAATATATATTCAGACATTTGGCAGATAAAATCGCAACAGAGGAGGAATTTCATCTTTGCAACCTAATTGTTGCTGATCTCAAGTTTCTAACGAACAGGAGCATAGCAGAACTAGAGCAGATTGACCATCATTCCAGATATCCCGAGTTAACGACTCCCAGGTATCCCCTCATCTCTCTCTCTTCTCGTCTTCTCTTATATCTCCTCTTTTTTTCACCGTGCCTCTCCTCTTCTCCCGTCTACCAAAAAACGATACTGTAGAGGAATCTTCAGCCCCACCTACCCCATCTTTATAAAAAAAAAAAGAAAGAAAAAAAAAGTCTCCATTAGAGGAAGGCGTATGTCACACGGGGGCAGAATGAAGACATTTAACACCGGCGGGAGCATATCTCGGGTCGTGCAGAAACCACACCGGTGCAAAACACAGAGCAGCTCTACAGAGCTGACTCTTTCGTAACGGACGTTTACGATTCCTCGGTGACAGCGCTCAAGACCAAAAGAGCATCTGCAGGTGGCCACGAGGGAGGTCATTATAAGACTTCATTTAGCCGTAGGCCTTGGCATATCAACGGTATCGTTCTATATGTTCATTTCTGTTGGTCTTGGTTTTATTATAAGCCTGTTTGTTTTGGAATTCTTTTTTTGTGGCGTCTGTCGTCAAATTAGAGCTTTTTGTTATTTTTGCTCAATTTTTAGTTTTCGTAATGATGGGGATCAGTCAGATATAGTATTGTACATAAGAGGATGGTATATTAGAAATATTTACATTGACAGTGTATAGAACAGGAGCCAAGTCGGTATTCATGGGGATATTCTAGATCAAACTTCTCTCTCTCTCTCTCTCTCTCTCTTCTTGCTGCCGTTGGCTCTTCTGCATGAGATTTGCATTTTCTTGATGAGTTACCTCGTTCGTCAGGAGTAATCGCCCATATTGGCGCTCCCATCCAATCTTTACAAAAATACCTTTCTTTATCTTCTTTTGTCTCTTTCACGAAATGAAATTCTTTTTTGTGTTTCTCCAGTAATTCTTACAACAATGATGAGTTTGATTCTTTCTTAATAGTACAATTCGGTTGGTCTTCAAAATAAGAATTAAAACACGCTTCAAAGTTTTTTTTTATCATTTTAGGTCCCAGTTTTGCTCTGTGAGACTGATACATGTCATACAATTCGTTTTTGTGTTTTGGGGGGGACAGAGACGGGATGGTTTTCCTAACTTAGGCTGGGTCACTATAAGAATGTTGCGCTGATGGAATTCTCTTCATGAATATTAACAAGCACGTTATAAAAAGGGGTAGGTTATATGATAAGGGAAATATGGAGAAAAGCAAAGAATTCCACGTTCTGGAAGAGTGATTTGGAAGACATAGCCAGTTGCTCACTGGGCTTGTAACTTCCAATCGACGCTTAGAGATCGCAAGCCTGACGTGTATTCTAAACCCGAAAGATGGGGCAGGTATACAGTCAGGAAGAGCTCAGCAACAGCACTTGTTATCATATCTCTAGAGCAAGTAAAGGGCAGCGAATTTATGGCAGAGTTGAAATGCATTAATCAAGTAGGAAATGAGCAATTACCCAGAGGGAAACTTGATTCTATTTTGCCAAGGAGAATGGTGGGATAAGAGCCCTTGAGATTTGAGAACAATTTTCCTTGCAAGCCTGAATTTGGAGAAGTGCTTTTTAAAAGACAAAAAATACTGATAGAGCCGAGTTCTTCATTTACCAGATTTTCAAATACCAATTTCAAGACGAGGGTAAGACAAGAAAAGATAGGATTCACAAACACATCAGTTTTGGCTACCCTATGAAGCGACACCAACCAGATGTGAATTAGTAGCATCTTAAAAGATCAAGCAAGATTGTGAACAATTTCATGTCGATGGCCGAGAAGGGATGTATGAAGAGTAGGATGATCTACATGTGAATGTATAGAATAGGAACGAAATAAACTAACCAAGGTTAATATAGAAGCAGAACGACACAGAAACTTAGATGTAGAAAGATTTGTGAAAATCCTGTGTAAATGAGTTGAATTTGTGATCCGAAAGTTACCGAAATATGGATCCAACAACGGGACAGCGAC